>NC_143043.1:49947446-50102446 GCF_057628025.1 Oncorhynchus mykiss | reverse complement strand
AAAAAGAAATACATATTTTCATAGTCTAGACATGTAGATTTATATAATCTCATATGATGTAAGCACAATTCAACCTAAACAAGCCAAATGTTACATTTTCTAATTAATTTGTATTTTTATTTAACTAGGCAAGTCAGTTAAGAACACATTCTTATTTACAATGATGGCCTACCTCGGCCAAACTCTAACCCCTGGCGACGCTGGGCCAATAGCGCGCCACTCTTATGGGACTCCCAATCACGGCCGGTTGTGATACAGCCTGGAATCGAACCAGGGTCTGTAGTGACGCCCCTAGCACTGAGAAAGCAGTGCCTTCGACCGCTGCGCCACTCCGGAGCCCAATTGAGCAGTTGTTTTTTGTTTTGACACTAAACTAAAACCTGCTGTTGATCTTGTTCTCTGTTAAGACATGTGGTAGTTACACAAAACAAGAGTCCTGTTTGACGGAATCAAATACAATGAAAAATAAACTAATATAATGGTGTTAACCAAAGCTCAAACTTTAAAATCAAACTAAAAGTTACGATAGACTATGGCATTAATATACGCTATGGAAAAGTGTTTCACAGTAATGTAATTGAATATTGACATGGCAAAGAGGAATAATAACCAATTAAATCAAACAAAATACCAATGTGTAATGAATATTTAGTTTGTTCCTACTTAAATTGATCTGCTTCGTTTAGAAAATATCCCTATGTGAAAAATGAGGGTCAGACTTACGTTAGTGTTTCATCAAATTCATTGATAAATTCCTTTTTTTATCATAGGCTTATGAGTAAACGAGGCAAAACGAGTTCTCTCATTAATTTTGTTCAGTGCAAATAGTTTTACATTTACCATTCAATACACTATTGCATGTATAGAAAAACAACGACAATGGGATAGGGTGGAGACTGTTGTCAACATGTCAACAATGGGATAGGGTGGAGACTGTCGTCAACAATGGGATAGGGTGGAGACTGTTGTCAACATGTCAACAATGGGATAGGGTGGAGACTGTCGTCAACAATGGGATAGGGTGGAGACTGTCGTCAACATGTCAACAATGGGATAGGGTGGAGACTGTCGTCAACAATGGGATAGGGTGGAGACTGTCGTCAACAATGGGATAGGGTGGAGACTGTCGTCAACAATGGGATAGGGTGGAGACTGTCGTCAACATGTCAACAATGGGATAGGGTGGAGACTGTCGTCAACAATGGGATAGGGTGGAGACTGTCGTCAACAATGGGATAGGGTGGAGACTGTCGTCAACAATGGGATAGGGTGGAGACTGTCGTCAACATGTCAACAATGGGATAGGGTGGAGACTGTCGTCAACATGTCAACAATGGGATAGGGTGGAGACTGTCGTCAACAATGGGATAGGGTGGAGACTGTCGTCAACATGTCAACAATGGGATAGGGTGGAGACTGTCGTCAACATGTCAACAATGGGATAGGGTGGAGAGTGTTCTCAACATGTCAACAATGGGATAGGGTGGAGACTGTTGTCAACAATGGGTTAGGGTGGAGACTGTTCGCCAACATTATGGAAGCAAGGCCTTTCAGGACTTGTGTCCATTCTATTCCCTTGTCCTTCCACAGTACATAAACTCCACAGGATTAGCTGTCACTGTGTACCGCTGATCTTTTTCTTAAACTAATTTAAAAATGGCTGACAGACACCACAGGTGATGAACTGTGTTTCCTGTCACTGTAAAAAAAAACATAAACTAGGTAGATTTATCTGAATGGCATGATTTCTATTGATACTGCCATCAATATTCACCAATTCCACACCAAGTGAACACTGGGGTAAGGCGTGAAAACAGTGGTAGATGGAGGATAGCGACACCTTTCAGTTGAGATTAAATATGTTTTTCCTTTAAAAAAAAAAAACCATCTGTGCCGTTTACTACGATCGCTCATTTGATGGAAGCCATGATCTTGACGTACTGGAGAGCGTTGTGTGCGGCGTCGTTATGTGCGTTGCCGCAGGAGATGCCTGTGCCGTGACATACGGTGACGGGTGAGGTGGACAGCTCTGCCAAGCACTGGTACTGCCCGTTCACTGTCAGCTCATCTGCCAAGCAAAAGACAGACACACTGTACAATAGCACCTGGAATTAGGCCCCCCTGTTTAGCCATTCTTGAAAACAAGACAAAAGTTCACATCTGATTGATTTCATTGACTTCAGTAAAATGAAGAGATGAACTCTACTCACCAATGTCAAAGTATGTGACTTCAAAGCCCTGCTCTTGGGACAGCTCCAGCATCATCTGGATGTAGTCTGTGTTGGGAATACTGAGTGGGTTCCTTCTTAGGAGAGACATCTTCTCTGCCGAGGAGTTACGCAAGTTCTCCAATCGGACACCGGGCTTTGGGATCTGGAATGAGTTGGTCAAACAATACACATTACATACATTCTAGATGACAAAATGTCCTACATATATATGTTTTATTATTCTTGGTGAAGAGGCCAAAGAGAGGAAATATTCTACATACCCATGTGATTTCAGGACAACCAGACACATTTTGAAGTTTTGCTAACATCTTCTCAGCACCTGCCTTTTTAGCCACCTTCTTGGAATTTCCTGTCGCTATTGGTTACACGTGGATGACATACAGCACTATGAATGACTCAATTGAACACTTCCCAAAGGTAGAATGTGTTTAAATAATCCAACAACAACCCCCCAACAAAAACCAACTATAATATGTTATTTCAATGCAATGATAAAACATTTATCAAGAACAACAGTGGAATCCCCATACCAGTCTCTGTGAGCGACTCCATTCTGCAGGTAACAGTGAACTCTCTCTTGTGAGGTGGGCCTGCCTCTGTGAAAACGGTGTATTCTGGGAGGCGCCACCCCCACTGCAGGGCCAGCTCCTTTGGGGATGAATCCATATTAGCAAAGATGTGAAAACAAGCAATCTATTCATAATCATGTGTGTGGACTATTTTTCATCTGATACCCTGAAGAGACTCATTGACAACACAAATGTGTTACGACGATTACAGCCATGCAACAGTACACAGCCCTATTGTCTTAACAAAAGGGCAATAATAAAAACACCTGCAGTTTCCCCACTGAGTTGGGTTGGTCGTTAGGCTTTGCTGGGTTGCCATTACTCTCCTTCTTTATGTGAAGGCTGCAGTAGGGGAAATCAGACGTAAAAAGTGAATGTTACTGGTGGCCATAATGGTTGCAAATGCTACTTGTTTTCATGAATGCTCATGTCAGATATCGTCCATGTTAACTCACGGTGTTCCGGGGTCTATTTCCAGAAGGTTCAGGGCAGACTCAGCGGCTTGGTGTTTGGCGGCTTTTTTACTGGCTCCTTGACCTGGGATACAACAACCGAATGACACTATGCTGTAAAAGTAGTGTAACGTACGTGACTAGCGATCTACGTTGCAAGATGACTCACTCACCTGTGCAGGACATATCTCCTATTGTAACGTTGAAGATGAAGCTGGGTTGGTGCGCCTCCCCTTCGGCCTTTTCCATCACGTACACGGGAAGGTTACCAATTTTTGTTCCATATTCATGTAGAACTTGTATGGGTGTTTTACCAGGGCACGGTGCCTGTGGTTGTTGAATACTCGAGCTGTGTAAAAGGCATGATGAACAGTCATTAGTGTCACTGTATTAGATTGAATGGTATAGCTGTGTTTGTTGTATTATTTAGCAACCAATGACAGTACAAGGTGCGAGAAGCACAGTATGGCTAGCTGGTTGGGCATTGCTATTAACAATTATCCCAGGTTCTAGGGTTAGCGTACTAGCTAACGTCGAGCATCAAATGGATGTAGCTAGCTAGTAGTAGCATAACAGACCTCGCGTTGTTAGTGTGCGTGGTCCTTATAAGTGTAGGTTGAAATCCGTCTTGAGACATGGCTAACAATATCTACTTAATAAAACTGTTGGGTATATTGATCAAAATCTCGTCGGCAACTTCCGGGTCACGGAATTTCAGAAATCTTCAAAATAAGAGTCCCCCACGTAATAGCAGAAAAAATTAAATAAGTTGTATTTATTCATGATATATGAAAAATAATTGCCCAAACATTAACAATGATTAACAATGGTTAATATTTCAGTGACATTTTAATTAAATGTGGGTTTTAAAACATGCTCCAAGGTCAATTATTATTATTATTTTTTTTCCCAAGGTCAAATAAATGTCCTCACTGCAAATCACTGTATATTGTAATGAAACAGGCAGGGAGCAGGTCTCGAACCCTCGAACTTCTAGCCCGAGGTCCGGCGCGCTATCGACTGTGCCGCAAAATCATTATCGTGCGGCAGAGTCGATTTCCGCACTTATAAACCCTGGATCGTTACACTATGAAATACATATTAGTTTAAAGAGGTGCTAGGTGCTAGTTGTGAATAATCAGTAGGGTCTGTATAATGTATCATCATAATGTGTCATTTCATAAGGCTCTGAATTATACGGAGTGTTGCTGGCCTTTTACTCAACCCATTCCATTGGCCACAATGTCAAATCCAATCCGTGCTTCTACACCTGCACTGCTTGCTGTTTAGGCTGAGTTTCTGAACAGCACTCTGTGACATCAGCTGATGTAAGAAGGGCTTTATAAATACATTTGATCAATTGATTGAATGCAAATCACTGTATATGGTTTACATATTGACATATTTTCTGAAAGCCATTAGATAATACTTAGAGCTGACCAAGGGAAACCTTCTCACTTCACAAAGGCTATTTCCCAGTTTTAAGCATTGAAATAATTTACATTTTCACAATCCATGGTTCAAGAACAACTTCATTACGATGATGTAAAAGGACATTGTTAAACATTTTGTTCAGGAAATTCTACCCGGAAGTTGCTTAGCAAATTATCTGCTCTACATTCACAGTGTAAACCTTTCCAGGATGTGTTATGCCCAGGCAGTGTATGGCCAGACTTCAATACAACTGATAGTAGAAATGAGGGCCATTTCTGCAGAAAGCATCGGCCAACACCTTGTTGGTTCCGATCAACAGAGCAGAACATGTAACATATCTGAGAATTCCAAAAAGCTCTCAACATTCAGGCTTTTATGTAACCAATGTCCCACAGACGTTGCTTGTAAAAATGGACATGGCTACAGATCAAATTACCTAGAAGCTTTACTCTACCTTGCATTTTTATAAAATGTAGCTTATATTTAGCTTATTTCCTGCAATTCTACAGGTTTTGTCATGGGTTGCCGAGAAAACTTTCCCATTTTAAAGCCAATTTTCTTGAAATTCTATACATTTTGCCATGTCTGTTTATTCATGTGATATTTAGGTGACTCAAACATTACAACAAAATCTATGGGATAAAAAAAATCTAATTAAAAAAATGTTAGCGGACATGGGCTAGTTGATCTGGAACTTTCTGACAAGTTATAAATAGCTCCATAAGATAGTGTTTTCCAAACTTGGTCCCGGGGACCCCAAATGGTGCATGCTTAGTTTTATTGCCCTAGCACTACACAGCTGATTCAAATAATCCAAACTTGATGAGTTCATTACTATTTAGTTATTTATTTTTTAATTTTTAAATGTAGTAGGTAGATCAGCTTTAATTTGCAGAGAGATTGTGGCTTCCATCAATTAGTTCATTATTTTGGAAAAAGGACCATATGCATTTCAGGTAAAAGAACAACCCAATGTTGATCTCCCAAGACAAATGATCTAGCAACAGCAAGGTGGCTAAATGTCCTGGAATGGTTTGACTTTCGACCTGTCCCCAAACTAATACAATTGGTTGAGGGACTGATTTAGACCTGGGACACCAGGTGTGTACAATTGATTATCAGGTTGAACAGAAGACCGATTTAGGAAAACCCTGGGATAAGATACACAAGGCTGTAAGCCACTAGAGGGTGTTACTAAGATAAGATACACGAGGCTGTAAGCCACTTGAGGGTGTTACTAAGATAAGATACACGAGGCTGTAAGCCACTAGATAAGATACACAAGGTTGTAAGCCTCTAGATAAGATACACGAGGTTGTAAGCCACTAGAGGGTGTTACTAAGATAAGATACTTAGGTAAGCTACTAGGCCAGGGGAAGGCAACCCTGTTCCTGGAGTGCTGCAGAGGTACTGAAGGATTTTGTTCCAACTACGTGAAACACATGACCAGCTGAGCTAATTGATCAGTTCAGTGATTAAACTCAATACACCTGGTCTTTCAGGTCTGTTAAATCAAAAACATTAAGTGCCTGCGGCACTTCAGGACCCGGAGTTGCCTACACCATGAACTAGGCCGTATAATCATCCAGGAATACATCTAGAGCAAACTGGAATTCAATTAAAACCGTGATAGGATCTGTAAGAACCAAGAAACACTTTTAAGCTTTGCACCAGTCATGTACTTAACATACAATGACATATTAAAAACATAGTGATTTCTTAATGTGATCCACTTTATAATATTCTTTATATTGTATAAAGTAATTATGTAAAGTAATAAAGTAATTATCTTTAGTTTAGATTTTTCCCTGATCTAGTTATAATTTTGTAACATCATTTTAACATTTTGCACTATGAATATACAAATAGCGTTTTACCGCAGAGTTTTATTTTGAAGGCAAAATCGGAAAACCGCAAGTCTTAATATTGCTGCCGGGATGTTAATGCACGTCACGCTAATGGTATATTGTACAAGTGTATTTGTCTGTTGCGAATTTAGCTGGGTGAATTGCCGATTTCATCTGTCGACAACTTGATCAACAACAACCGGTTCACCCGGACAAATAGGTATTTTTCTTCCGCAGTTGTAGGTCAGATAATAGGTTAATACTGTCATCTACTGGTTAATGAGGAGCACGAGATTACATTTCCTAGAAAGAGATTCCAGCTTTATTCCTACAGTATCATTGTTTTAATCAGTGGTGTAAAGAATTGAAGTAAAACAAACGTTAAAGTAATACTTAAGTCGTTTTTGGGGGGGGGGGTATCTTTTCCTTCCTACTTATATTTTTGACTACTTCTAATTTTACTTCACTACATTCCCAATGATAAAATATACTTTATACTCCATAAATTTTCCCTGACATGCAAAAGTACTCCTTACATTTTGGGTGTCATTGTAGGCAACTGAGTTTCCCAAACTATGGAGACGTGAGAGTTTTTAAATTTCCCTTGCCCAATTCAGTATGTCACTCAAAGCACAAAACTCTTTCAAATACCATTGATATAGTTAAAAGGGGTAGTAACATTCCGTGCATAAAACCTGTTCTTGACCTATACATTTTGTGTATTTATTTAACCAGGCAAGTCAGTTAAGAACAAATTCTTATTAACAATGACGTCAATACCCCTGAAGATGCTGGACCAATTGTGGGACTCCCAATCACGGCCGGTTATGATACAGCCTGGAATCAAACCAAGGTCTGTAGTGACACCTCTATGACTGAGATGCAGTGCCTTAGACCACTGAGCCACTCGGGAGCCAATAGGCCTATACATGATTGGCCTATACATGCCTTTGTGTTCTCTAGGCAGGGGGTTTTGCAGGACATGCCAGAGCAGGTGGGGAAGCTGACTGTCCTCCTGGTGGATGAATGGCGGCCCCACCAGCACAGCTGCCGTGCGGTGCGATATCTAGATAGTTTCTCCAACATGGTCAGGTGAAGGGAACCTCTGTCTCTTTGTTAGGTCATCATGTCTCTGTTTCACAGCTGTTGGACGAGGCAGAGCTGAGTCTGGCAGCAGCTACAACCAACTGGAGATGGAGTGAATACTTTATGCCCCACTAATAGCAGAGGTGTACTTTGGAAGGAAGGGAAGTAGTGTGTTTTTTTTAAGTTTTTTTTTTACAGCACATCTAGGTTACACTACAAATGATCCAAAAATCTATGTATAGCTTTACCTGGACAACTTTGTTATTACATTGTTGTAGATCACTTTTATGTGGGACTATCAAATTGGAATAAGGTCCTTTGACATCAAGGTGATTCCTAGTGCCCACTTCCCTCTGATTACAGAATGCTGATGCAGCCCCTCAGATCTGAAATCAGTTCTTTGGTGACCCTCCACACCAAGGCTCTGGAGGGGGAGAGGGGCTGTGCAGAGGACAGACATGGTATGAAACAAGAAACAGCTGGTGGCTTCCTAACTAATACGTCAAACTGACCACTCTCACCGTTCAAACCCTCGCATCCCTGCTGGAGAAGGATAATGGCTTCCTCCACAGCTCGTACAAGGTGAATTAGCCACCTGTTGGGCACGTAGCACCAGTCAGAACTTGGTGTTTCACGTTTTGTGTTGTGAAAATGTACTGCAAATTAAGTTTGAATTATTGTGGTAATAAAAACATGTTTTTTTTTCTTCCCCTTGAGGTGATGCGTAGAGAACAGCTAGAAAGAGGAGCAGGAGAGGGATCCCATGATGCATTGTAAGGTTATTCAACTATTAAACCATTGAGGTTATTCACATTTGGGAAAGTACAGTTATTATACAGTTCCGGAGTTTCAGTGTTGACATTTAAAAAAAAAAAAAAAAAATGTTATGTTTCTCAGCCCTGACAGCAAGTTGAACAAAAGTTATCAGGAAAAGGATAACCAAAGAATGGCCTTTGCTATAGAAATGGAAGACCTCCCCCGCCAGGTTTGAGGAGATCCAGGTCAGAGGAGTGTTCTTGCTACCAATTGTTAACCTGATTTTGACTTATAGGTGGTTTGGACAATAGGATAGTTTACCTCTGAAGTTACTGAGTGTGTGGGGCTTTCTAGGTCCTAGCTGGTGATCTGATAGAGGATGTAACCTTCAGTTTGTTGAGAACAGCTCTCCACCAGACACAACAGGAACTGGACATAGTTGTTACGATACTGGTATTCTATGTATCCTCTTCATACAGAGCAAGTGTCATTGGAGTCTCTGCTCAAACCTGGAGATTCAGCCATCATTAGCAGGTTTGAGCAATCTTCTTCTTGTGACAGACCTGTCATATGTCTGACTTTGAGAAAAACGCACACCGGCTTGGGCCAAGACGCATGTCACGCAAGAAGCAAGAGAGCCATAGTGCAACTCATGACCGCACCAATAAATGTTTGAGCGTCACTTTGTTTTATTCTTGATATGTCAAAGAATTGGTCTTAAATGTGTTGTATGACATGCCATGTTGTGCCAAGGAGTACACTGATGTGTTGTAACAGCAACCGCAACAAACTTATCAACATTGAATGAAAATTGCCTTTATTGATTTAGGAAGTCAACGTACAAGGGGATAAGAATTTTATAATATAGAAGAAAAAACAAAATGGTAAACAAGTTGCATGATAAATGCTCTTCAGTTATATTGTTATTGCTTCTCCTTTACACCATTTAAAAATACAATTTAAAGATGCAATATGCAGAAATCACTCTGCCATTTCCTGGTTGCTAAAATTCTAATAGTTCGCCTAATTTCAGTGTGACAAAACAAGCAAGTATAGTGTAGAGCATCATTGTACCATTTAAACTGCTGTGAAATATATTTCCATAACCAATAATATTGTATTTTCAGGTGTATGAAACTGTTGTACAAAACAGATGTAAACAAAAAAACTTTAAGTATAGAAATAGTCCACATAGAACCGATCTACTGCTTCGTAGACTTGCTTTCAATGAGAATGACAGACCTATAACTCAAATTTCATGTGACTTTGGCCAAAAGGTTTCATATTGAAGCATTAAAAACATTTCCTACAATTTTCTATTTACAGTTTAAAAAAATATATATTTCTACTGAATTTCATTTTTTATACAGTACCTGTCAAAAGTTTGGACACACCTACTCATGTGTGCAAAGCTGTCATCAAGGAAAAGGGTGGCTACTTTGAAGAATCTCAAATATATTTTGTTTTAACACTTTTTTTGGTTACTACATGATTCCATATATGTTATTTTAACAGTTTACAATGTAGAAAACAGTAAAAATAAAGAAAACCCTGGAATGACTTGGTGTGTCCAAACTTTTGACTGGTAGTGTAAATAAAACAGAGCGAGGTATAAAACGTAAACCTGCACCTTCTACCTGAGTGATCCCAGAGGGTGTATATATTGTTGGTGAGTCTACACATACAGTGTCTGAATCCATTCCTGATTTGGTGGGAAAGTATAAGGACCAGATTTAAACCCCTCTGCTCTAGTGCTCTCAAGCCAATATTTCTGGCTCATGTAGTCTGAGAGGAAAAGTCTCGGAGGAGGGTCTTTTGGGATGGGAAAGTATAAGGACCATATTTAAACCCCTCTTCTCTAGTGCTCTCAAGCCAATATTTCTGGCTCATGTA
This sequence comes from Oncorhynchus mykiss, assembly GCF_057628025.1. Lineage (NCBI taxonomy): Eukaryota > Metazoa > Chordata > Actinopteri > Salmoniformes > Salmonidae > Oncorhynchus > Oncorhynchus mykiss. Next base: position 50,092,178 of record NC_143043.1, on the reverse strand, counting down.
GTCTGGGAGGAGGGTCTTTTGGGATGGGAAAGACCAGCCTCTTCCTGAGTGAGTATGCAGGCTGGGGCATCTGCTTCCTGGTGCCATGGTTATCACTCTTACTGCTGACATCATCGTTTACCTTGGTCAGGATGGACAGCAAGTCATACCCACTGGACGGAGAAAGAACAATGAGAGGAAATTCAATCTGGTAATGATTTACCAACCATACGCTGACATCTGCATGTCACAGTCCAGTGTTTACTGATGTTTTCAAAGAGGATTTCAGAATGACACAATATAAAGAAACCAAGCACATCTGAGCACTAACCTGGGAGCCATGTTGATGAGGTTCTGGCACTAACCTGGGAGCCATGTTGATGAGGTTCTGGCACTAACCTGGAAACCAAGTTGATGAGGTTCTGGAACTAACCTGGGAACCATGTTGATGAGGTTCTGGAACCAACCTGGGAACCAAGTTGATGAGGTTCTGGCACTAACCTGGGAACCATGTTGATGAGGTTCTGGCACTAACCTGGGAACCATGTTGATGAGGTTCTGGCACTAACCTGGAAACCAAGTTGATGAGGTTCTGGAACTAACCTGGGAACCATGTTGATGAGGTTCTGGAACTAACCTGGGAACCATGTTGATGAGGTTCTGGAACTAACCTGGGAACCATGTTGATGAGGTTCTGGCACAATGACTGGATGAACCAAGTGCCCTTACTTATGTCTCTGAAAGAGGCAAAGTGAGGGACAGTGGCCATGCCCAGAAGGAAGTCGGCATCAGAGGGAATGGAGTCTCTGGGTACCACTGCATCAGTGCAGATAGAGCTGGTGATAGTAGAGCCATCAGCGCCTGGGCAATCGGACTGAATGAATACTGGCTGTTGTTCCTCGATGCCCTGACAGGCCTGGATAAAGAACAGCTTGGGCTTTCCCCTCAGTGAGCTGCACTCCAGTCCAGAGAAGGGCTCTGTGAGCTCCCTGACTCTGACCTTCAGCCCGTCCACCCCATAAACACCTCCCTCCAGCCCGTGGCTCAGAACGCAGCACACCAGGCAGTCCATCTGGCTGTGGTCACGGCTGCGGAGCTCCTCAACTCGAGACAGTAACTGCTCCCGGCTGCAGTCTGGCTCAATCTGCGTCTCAAAGCCCAGCCACTCAAACACACTCACCAAACTGCCTGAGACACAAACACATGGAGGTACATGGGGATTGTGATTTAGGCCTGGTCCTACAAAACCAAACGACTTACAAGTATTTCACTATTTCAAGAATAACATGTACAGTTGAAGTCGGAAGTTTACATACACCTTAGCCAATTTACATTCAAACTCAGTTTTTCACAATTCCTGACATTTAATCCTAGTAAAAATTCCCTGTTTTAGGTCAGTTAGGATCACTTTATTTTAAGAATGTGAAATGTCAGAATAATAGTAGAGAGAATGATTTATTTCAGCTTTTATTTATTTCATCACATTCCCAGTAGGTTAGAAGTTTACATACACTCAATAAGTATTTGGTAGCATTGCCTTTAAATTGTTTAACTTGGGTCAAACATTTTGGGTAGCCTTCCACAAGCTTCCCACAATAAGTTGGGTGAATTTTGGCCCATTCCTCCTGACAGAGCTGGTGTAACTGAGTCAGGTTGGTAGGCCTCCTTGCTCGCACACGTTTTTTTCAGTTCTGCCCACACATTTTCCACGGGATTGAGGTCAGGGCTTTGTGATGGCCACTCCAATACCTTGACTTTGTTGTCCTTAAGCCATTTTGCCACAACTTTGGAAGTATGCTCAGGGTCATTGTCCATTTGGAAGACCCATTTGCGACCAAGCTTTAACCTCCTGAATGATGTCTTGAGATGTTGCTTCAATATATCCACATTATTTTCCTTCCTCATAATGACATCTATTTTGTGAAGTGCAACAGTCCCTCCTGCAACAAAGCAGCCTGACAACATGATGCTGCCACCCCCGTGCTTCACAGTTGGGATGTTCTTTGGCTTGCAAGCCTCCCCCTTTTTCCTCCAAACATAACGATGGTCATTATGGCCAAACAGTTCTATTTTAGTTTCATCAGACCAGATGAAACTAAAACTACTACTTTTCTCCAAAAAGTAAGATATTTGTCCGCATCTGCAGTTGCAAACCGTAGTCTGGCTTTTTTATGGCGGTTTTGGAGCAGTGGCTTCTTCCTTGCTGGGCGGCCTTTCAGGTTATGTCGATATAGGCCTTGTTTTACTGTGGATATAGATACTTTTGTACCCGTTTCCTCCAGCATCTTCACAATGTCCTTTGTTGTTGTTCTGGGGTTGATTTGCACTTTTCGTACCAAAGTACGTTCATCTCTAGGAGACAGAATGCGTCTCCTTCCTGAGCGGTATGACGGCTGCGTGGTCCCATGGTGTTTATACTTGCGTACTATTGTTTGTACAGATGAACGTGGTACCTTCAGGCATTTGGAAATTGCTCTTAAGAATGAAAAAGACTTGTGGAGGTCTTCAATTTTTTTCTGAGGTCTTGGCCGATTTCTTTTGATTTTCCCATGATGTCAAACAAAGAGGCACTGAGTTTGAAGTTAGGCCTTGAAATACATCCACAGGTACACCTCCAATTGACTCAAATGATGTCAATTAGCCTATCAGAAGCTTCTAAAGCCATGATGTCATTTTCTGGAATTTTCCAAGCTGTTTAAAGGCACAGTCAACTTAGTGTATGTTAACTTCTGACCCACTGGAATTGTGATACAGTGAATTATAAGTGAAATAATCTGTCCGTAAACAATTTTTTGAAAAATTACTTGTGTAATGCACAAAGTAGATGTCCTAACCAACTTGCCAAAACTCTAATTTGTTAACAAGATATTTGTGGAGTGGTTGAAAAACGAGTTTTAATAACTCCAACCTAAGCGTTCTGACTTCAACTGTAACAAATATCTACTATAATATATTTACAAATATCTTACTTTCATCAACCTGTGTTCCCTCTCTATTGTTTAGGGGTTTTGGAGAATTTCTGAAGTTGTAGTTGTTAATTATCAGACAGTAACCTCTCTTTCTTCCTGTCATAGCATATTCTCCCACTTCCTACAGAAAGAAAACATGCATAAATAATTCATAAATCCAGTCAAAAGACAGCATCACCCATAATCCCCAAAACTGCTACTGTACTTCAAATAATCTATACAATACCCAGTCAGTTTTCAGTAAAAGCATGGACTGACAAGACTTTGTCAATGCTCATTTAAAAAAAGGTTAGTATCACGAGAGACCTCTTTTGTGGTGTTTCCTGGCTGACGATTTGCAGGGTCAAAGTTCTTATTGTGTCCACGTGAGGGTATGGATGAAACATGGTGGTTCTCTATGGGAGAGAAGACATGGATCAGGTAAGAATGAATCAATGATATGGCTAACATTTAACAGTGATGCCGATGAACCAACAGAGAGAGTAGAGGAGAGGGGACAGTCTACAGGCCCCTTTTGTATGCTGAACAAAAATATGAAATGCAAAAATGCAACAATTTAAACGATTTTACTGAGTTACAGTTCAGAAATATATTTATTAGGCCCTAAACTATGGATTTCACATGATTGGGCAGGGGCACAGCCAGGAGCCAGACCCACCCAAACAGAATGCGGTTTCCCCCACAAAAGGGCTTAATTAAAGGCAGAAATACTCCTCCGTTTCATCAGCTGTCCGGATGGCTGGTCTCAGATGCTGCCGCAGGTGAAGAAGCCGGATGTGGAGGTCCTGGGCTGATGTGGTCTGCGATTGTGAGGCTGGTTGAACGTACTGCCAAATTCTCTAAGATGGCATTAGAGGCGGCTTATGGTAGAGAAATGTACATTGAAATTCCCTGGCAACATCTCTGGTGGACATTCCTGCAGTCAGCATGCCAATTGCACGCTCCCTAAAAACTTGAGACATCTGTGGCATTGTGTTGTGTGACAAAACTTCACATTTTTAGAGTGGCATTTTATTGTCCCCAGCACAAGGTGCACCTGTACTTGCTGTTTAATCAGTTTATTGATATGCTGCACCTGTCAGGTGGATGGATTATTTTGGCAAAGGCTCACTAACAGGGATGTCAACAACTTTCTGCACAAAATTTGAGAGAAAAAAAGCTTTTTGTGTCTTTGGAACATTTCTGGGATCTTTTATTTTAGCTCATGAAACCAACACTTTACATGTTGCGTTTATATATATATTTTTCAGTATAGATTGGCATTCTAAATTATATGAACTGACCTTGGCTGAGAGCAGCATTGTTGTCCCCACTGGTACTTAGGAGACCCAGCCTATGTGAAAGTACTGCATCCGCTGTATCTGAGACCCTCCGAACATCTGGTGTGTGAGCAGACCAAGATGACACCACAAAGGTTTTGTGAGTTCTGCACTGTACTCCAACACAGAGAAAATGTGCTGAGCCACACCTTGTTCAGTGTGGCTCAGGGACTCACCCAGAGAGGTGTCAGCTGGATTCAGAGTGGACACCTGTGGAAGGAAGTAGAGGGAATAATTAGTGACTACACAGACATGAGGGATTGCCGTAGCCTCTGATGTAAAGACACGTGGTGTGTTCTGGTAGGTCCAATGCAGCATAAATAAGTGTGTCTCAAAACCTGAACTGAACATTAGACACCGACCTCAGCTGAAGGCTGTGAACCTGAACATTAGTCACTGACCTCAGCTGAAGGATGTGAACCTGAACATTAGACACTGACCTCAGTTGAAGGATGTGAACCTGAACATTAGACACTGACCTCAGCTGAAGGCTGTGAACCTGAACATTAGACACTGACCTCAGCTGAAGGCTGTGAACCTGAACATTAGACACTGACCTCAGCTGAAGGCTGTGAACCTGAACATTAGTCACTGACCTCAGCTGAAGGCTGTGAACCTGAACATTAGTCACTGACCTCAGCTGAAGGCTGTGAACCTGAACATTAGTCACTGACCTCAGCTGAAGGCTGTGAACCTGAACATTAGTCACTGACCTCAGCTGAAGGCTGTGAACCTGAACATTAGACATTGACCTCAGCTGAAGGCTGTGAACCTGAACATTAGACACTGACCTCAGTTGAAGGCTGTGAACCTGAACATTAGACACTGACCTCAGCTGAAGGCTGTGAACCTGAACATTAGACACTGACCTCAGTTGAAGGCTGTGAACCTGAACATTAGTCACTGACCTCAGCTGAAGGCTGTGAACCTGAACATTAGTCACTGACCTCAGCTGAAGGCTGTGAACCTGAACATTAGACACCGACCTCAGCTGAAGGCTGTGAACCTGAACATTAGTCACTGACCTCAGCTGAAGGCTGTGAACCTGAACATTAGACACTGACCTCAGCTGAAGGCTGTGAACCTGAACATTAGACACTGACCTCAGTTGAAGGATGTGAACCTGAACATTAGACACTGACCTCAGCTGAAGGCTGTGAACCTGAACATTAGACACTGACCTCAGTTGAAGGATGTGAACCTGAACATTAGACACTGACCTCAGCTGAAGGCTGTGAACCTGAACATTAGACACTGACCTCAGTTGAAGGCTGTGAACCTGAACATTAGACACTGACCTCAGCTGAAGGCTGTGAACCTGAACATTAGACACTGACCTCAGTTGAAGGCTGTGAACCTGAACATTAGACACTGACCTCAGCTGAAGGCTGTGAACCTGAACATTAGACACTGACCTCAGTTGAAGGATGTGAACCTGAACATTAGACACTGACCTCAGCTGAAGGCTGTGAACCTGAACATTAGACACTGACCTCAGCTGAAGGCTGTGAACCTGAACATTAGACACTGACCTCAGCTGAAGGCTGTGAACCTGAACATTAGACACTGACCCCAGTTGAAGGCTGTGAACCTGAACATTAGACACTGACCCCAGTTGAAGCCTGTGAACCTGAACATTAGACACTGACCTCAGCTGAAGGCTGTGAACCTGAACATTAGACACTGACCTCAGCTGAAGGCTGTGAACCTGAACATTAGTCACTGACCTCAGCTGAAGGCTGTGAACCTGAACATTAGACACTGACCTCAGCTGAAGGCTGTGAACCTGAACATTAGACACTGACCTCAGCTGAAGGCTGTGAACCTGAACATTAGACACTGACCCCAGTTGAAGGCTGTGAACCTGAACATTAGACACTGACCCCAGTTGAAGGCTGTGAACCTGAACATTAGACACTGACCTCAGTTGAAGGCTGTGAACCTGAACATTAGACACTGACCCCAGTTGAAGGCTGTGAACCTGAACATTAGTCACTGACCTCAGCTGAAGGCTGTGAACCTGAACATTAGGCACTGACCTCAGCTGAAGGCTGTGAACCTGAACATTAGTCACTGACCTCAGCTGAAGGCTGTGAACCTGAACATTAGGCACTGACCTCAGCTGAAGGCTGTGAACCTGAACATTAGTCACTGACCTCAGCTGAAGGCTGTGAACCTGAACATTAGACACTGACCTCAGCTGAAGGCTGTGAACCTGAACATTAGTCACTGACCTCAGCTGAAGGCTGTGAACCTGAACATTAGTCACTGACCTCAGCTGAAGGCTGTGAACCTGAACATTAGTCACTGACCTCAGCTGAAGGCTGTGAACCTGAACATTAGACACTGACCTCAGCTGAAGGCTGTGAACCTGAACATTAGTCACTGACCTCAGCTGAAGGCTGTGAAGCTGAAGAGAAGTACGAAGAGGGAAAGAACATCGTGTCAGAATGTCCACGTTGTTCGACTAAGACACACAACAGGAAAATAAATGGACGCATGTTTTAGCAAATTAAATAAAAGGTTCAATGAAAAATAAATAAAAGGTTTGATAACATATTGAAGAAGATTTGACATCTACTGTAGTCACAGTTCCTACCTGATAGTCCACATGACACAGGTCTCATTGGAAGCATGGAGACAGCCTGATGGAAAAGAATAGTCATGACATTCTGTGATGATAATCCAGACGGAAACTGAGAAATGTCCATAAGGACTGGTGGATATCAAGATAATGTAAGAAATAAAGCATTCTCTGTTACCTGGTTTTCTGGAAGACATGCAGAAGAAGACCTTGGTCTTAACAATCCCACCCCTGTTTTTTGGGTTACTGGCCCTGTTTGAATATAGTATTGCATAACACATCTGAGTCATACTACTGTGCAGTAGTCATACTACTGTGCTAAATCTGACAGGCATACACAGGCAATGAATAGGTTTGTTCAGCCAGTCAGTACTTTACTAGGGAAATGAATCTGTTAGTCACCCACAGAAACTGAAAGTGAAACACTTGCCCTGCTTTGTTTTAAACTGGTTGATTCTTGTTTTCAACATGGGGCAGACACTTCCAAACATACTTTCAACAATGTTTAGTTTTATGACGCTCAAAATATCAATTTTCTCCATTTCCAGGAATACTTGCAAGGTAGTCTGAAAGAATAGAGCAAAATGTGTAATGTCAGTTGGTCCTTCAAGATGAAGCATTCTTTCTACTCATATTTCACTAAATAATATAAGTTACTACCCTATTCTGGACAAACGTGTTGAATTTCAGACTGTTCTGACATACTCACCACGTTGCCCTCCAGTTTCCTACGAGGGAGTATGTTAACCAATAGGAACTTAATCTCTCTCAACTCGTCTTCAGTGGTGTTCTCTGATAGGTCATACAGCAGTTTTCTGCAGATGGTGGATTACAATGACTCATACGCTTTTCAGAAAACATCCTATTACACTACATTATTCTGTATTTGGGGAAACAGTAACACAACAACATGAGTGTTTACATTTGTGTTATAAATGGCAACTTCTACTTATCGCTTATTCATTTGTGGGTAAAGCTGTTGTATGCAATTCAGATGTGGTAAATGAGGCCAATACAGTGGTGTAAAGTACTTAAGTAAAACATACTTTAAAGTACTGCTTAAGTCGTTTTTTTTTTTTGGGGGGGGGGTGTATCTGTACTTTACTATTTATATTTTTTGCCAACTTTTACTTTTACTTCATTTACATTCCTAAAAAAAATGATGTACTTTTTACTCCATACATTTTCCCTGACACCCAAAAGTACTCGTTACAATTTGAATGTTTAGCAGGACAGGAAAAACGTACTTAGCAAGAGAGCGTCCCTGGACATCCTTCCTGCCTCTGATCGGGCAAACTCACTAAACACAAATGCTTTGTTTTCAAATTATGTTTGAGTGTTGGAGTGTTTGAGTGTTTGAGTGTTGGAGTGTTGGAGTGTCCCCCTGGCTGTCAGAATGAATAACAATAAGGAAACGGTGCCGTCTGGTTTGCTTAATATAAGGAATTTGATGTATAGCATTTACTTTTACTCAAGTATGACAATTTAGTACTTTTTCTACCACTGTACTTAAGTACATTTAAAAGCAGATACTTTTAGACTTTTACTCAAGTCGTATTTTACTGAATTACTTTCACTTTTCACTTATTTAAGGTATCTTTACTTTTACTCGAGTGTGACAATTAAGTATTTTTTCTACCTCTGGCCTGTATATTCACCTATATGGAGAGATGAGGCTACTGGTTGTTGGAAGCTGGTTGTTGAGGCCAAGCTCTCGCATCAAGCTGTGGCGCTGGATGGTACATAATAAATCAGCAAGCAAGTAAGGCTGATCGGGGGTTAACAGTTCTTGGTCCGTCAGAAGAGAGAAGAGTTGACTTGCTGTGGGCACTGAGCTACAGTCTTTCTCAAGCAGATCTTTGCAAAGAAATGCAAGTGCTTGTACTTCTTCCCTGCTCAGGGCTTGTTCCACCTGCAACAGCAGCCTTTGGAAATCCATCTCCTGTCGCAAAACCAATATAATGAAAACAAACATGGATCACTATGTTTGATATTTATACTATAAATACATATTGTTAATTTACAATCTCAGCACATGGTAATAATATGTTGTCATTTAAAAATATCTATCAAGTGTGTCGTAAATATAGGCCTATGGATAGACCTCTTGAATAGTCTAGCAACTTTCAACCAGGGGCTGGAGACCCCTAGGTACCTCACTTTCAACCAGGGGGCTGGGTATGGGGGCAAAAATCACCTCACTCTATAGAAGAGCAGGTGCTAGTTAAGACATTTTGTCAAAGATTAGGCTCACATAATTCAATATAATTGTAATATATATATATATATATTTAAATATCCATATGTCTAATTGTTAGGCTAAACTATGTATGAGAATCCATGACAAGTATAAATTCATTCACCCATGGCTGTCCAATAAAAATGTGTTCACTGTACAGATAGACTATATAGTGTAGAATACCATGTTTACTGTTAATTCGAACAAATGTTCCACCCCCTTCCCCCAAAAATAAGGAAAAGTGGCCTACCATTAGGTAACCTGTGCGCTCGATGTTTTAAATGTGCGTCAGATATCTCACATCCACATAGGCCTGCCTATACGTTTAGAGGGGTAACAAAGTAGGCTACAGGAATATCAATGTTTTTCAACGATCCAGTATTCTTCACGATGACAACCACAAGTCATTTTAGTTGATCAACAACTTGAAGTCCTTCGGAATGTCAGGTACTGTAGGCTACAAAGTGGCCAGAACACAAGTACAGTACTCCCGCTTTCCTTACGCACATTTCCAAATAGAAAGGTAAATTTCTTGAAAAAAATGTGTGCGCTTGCTATCTTGGCTGTTTCAAACTCATCAAAGACACACCCTTGTCCACTTACCCTCCGCCTTATGCTTTGGGGGAATCCCAGCGGCAATATTTCGTTGTCGGTCCAAATGATTAGCTAAACAAGGGAAGTTTTCAACGTAAGCCCCTCAGCCCTAGTTTTTAATGGCGTTTGCGAGTGTACAATTATGTTAATTTCGGGACCTGAAACGCAGCCAAAAACCTCAAAGTCAACATACAAGTGTAAGTAAAAACGAATGTAAATACGTTACAAATTGTGCTACTAATGCACAAACACGTATCGTAAAAGTAATTTGTTTTTGTTTGGTCCGTTTTTGGAAATTGTAGAAATAAAACATTTTCCTTCTTCAGAAGTTCCAGCTAGGCAGGCTAACTTTAGTTAGCTAATTAATTTGCTAGCTATCATACAGCAGACGTATATTAATAAGTATATATCTAATGTAAGTAGACATGCAATCATAATTGAGTGTAGCGCATATAAAGCTACCGGTGGCTGAAAACACTAGTGATCAGCTCGCATATCAGAAGAGCGGAATCTATTTATAAAAATATTTAAAACATTAAGATATGAATAATCAAAATATTTAAATGAATAGAATGTATAGGCCTAAATGCTCAAGCGCAAACACCTTCGTTCTGACTGTCTGCCCAGACTAACAGTCTAAACTGCTGTTCCTGTCAATCAGACACAACATTGTCAACCAATGAACCAAAGATGTGTGAGGGATGGCCGAGCCAACTCACTCACAGTCACACACTTAGCAGCCGAGGAGAGAGAGGAAAGATAGCTTTCCAGCGAGTCGGAAGCACAGTAGCATTTGGATGCATTTTAATAATGTAGACAATGTTAGAGCACAGTGTAGAATTTCCCAAAATAAAATCTCATATAAAGCAGATTCTATGCACAACCTACACCGGCATATGCGAACTGTGCATCCAACTGTGAAGCTAGCTGTAGCGGAGCTTCGAGAAACTAGCGGGCCTGCTAGTGATAGTGGTGGAGAGATGTATCCACTCAGTCAAGTAGGTCTACTCCGCGACCCACAGCAACGCAGTCTTCTATGGACCAGTTTATGCCACAGTCTGTCTGTAGCAAAACAAGGCCAACTGGATATTGCATTGGCTAAAATGATTGCCACCGATTTCCAGCCATTTTCGATCGTGAAGGACAGATGATTTAGAAATTATAGCAATAGTCTATCTAAATCCAATGTACACAATTCCAAGCAGGAAAACCCTTTCAAAATCACTTATTCCACATCTGTACGAGAGCACACAGGCTTCAGTGCGAGAAAGAGTCCAAAAAGTTACTGCAGTTTGTCTTACCACTGACTGCTGGACATCAAGGGTAACCACTTCTTACATGTCGGTTACATGTCACTTCATTGAACATTTTACGATGTCTAGCTGTCTTCTGGACTGCTTTGAGTTCAGCGACAGACACACCTCAGAGAACTTGGCAGAGGAATGGCAAGTAGATGGAAAAGGGGTCTGTTGTGTTAGCAACAATGCAGCTAACATAACCAAAGCCATGAACACTTTTTAAATTGACCAGTCATCCATCTCTTGCCCACACAATCAACCTGATTGTCAGAGATGCTCTGAAGGTGACGAAGCCCACTGTGGACAAAGTGAAAGCAGCTGTGGAATACTTCCACAGGAGCACAATAGGTGCTGAAAAACTAAAGTCTACACAACGCCAGATGGGGATGCCTGAGCTGAGGCCTAAACAAGACTGCACTACAAGGTGGAATTCAACATTTTATATGTTAAAGCGGTTTCTTGAGTCAAAGGATGCCATTATCTCTACCCTGGCCGTTGTCAATGCACCTGTTGATGCTCTGACCCAAGAGGAATGGGAGGTGGTGGAGGAGGTGTGCAGAGTCCTGGAACCCTTTGAGCAGGTCAAGGTGGAGATCAGTGGAGAGAGGTACAGTAAGCAGTTATTACTACATCATTATTTAATCCAGTATTATATATGAATATGAGCAGTAGATGAAAATGTAGTATCAGTAGACAAAACATGAACCTGAACTAATAAGTTACTGTTATCTCTTTTCAGCTATGTGACCGCCTCAAAAATGATACTCCAGTTTATGGGTCTGCAGCGAATCACAGCCAGCCGCCAGAGAGAAGCAAATGTAACCACAGGACATGTGACAGAGTTGATGGACACCCTATGTTCATCATTGGACAGAAAGTTCCACAGAATGGAATATAATCACGTGCTATCAGAAACCACTGCACTTGACCCCAGGTTTAAGAAGTTAGCCTTCAGTGATGCCAGAGCGATTCATGAGGCTCTTCAAAAAATAACCTCAGCAGCAGGGAGGGACAGCCCCAGCAGTCAGCTGACTCAGGCACCAGGGCAACATGAAGAAGAGGGATCAGATGGAGCAGAAGCACCAGCAGTAGTGCCACAAACATCTTCTGTTTGGATGCTGTTTGACAAGAGAGCAACTGGGGATGCAGCAGGAAGGAGTCCCTCAGCAGACGCCATAATGGCGGTCCGATCCTATTTGGAGAGACCCTCCTCCAAAGATCTGCAGATCTTCTGAGCTGATGGAAGAACAAGGCCTCTGTCTATCCACGGCTTACTAAAGTCATGACAGGGAGACTCTGCATAGTGGCCACATCCGTTCCCTTTGAGAGGGTCTTCTCGAAAACGGGACAAATAATTACTGAGCGAAGAAATCGCATCAGCGGTAGTGAGGCAGCTTGTATTTCAGAATGCAAATCTCTCATAAAAGAAAAATATGGTCAGCATTGCTGTGTGTTGCTGGTTATAAACATGGCCATAAAGAAGAGAGAGAAAAGAGGGACCAGTTTAATGTTTTAAGTGGGATGCTGCGGTTTTGCACAATGTTATTTATTTTTCTTTAATATGGTGAAATATTCTATTATTATGTTGTTCAGATTGTTTTCGTTTTGGATGTTTAGATTTATAGGCACTTTGTTTATATACATTAAACAGTTAGACTTTAAATGAAAATGTTTTATAGCATTATTTTTCATAACAAACCAATGCATTTTTAAATACATTGTGGTTCAGGTAGAGTATGATTTAATTTAATAATTTAATTAGAATTGTTTTAACACCAATCATAGTCAAACTATTGCAAGCTGTTTGACTTTGAGACCCACGGCTCGTCTCACTGAAAAGAGCCGGAATGCCCATCACTAGAAAACACAATCATTGTGGGATATACGAGTGACAAATTTCCGGGCAAGGGTGGTCCATTTAAAAATCCATTCTTCCTCCCTTACCCTGCAAGTGTATACTTGTCAGACGTAACGATACGTCATCAGAAGTGTCCACTTAATTTGAGAGCTAAGGGGAGAGGGTGTGTCTGTTAAGTGTTTGGAATGCAGCCCTTGTCTTGAAGGTTAGGAAAGCCTTACAAAGGCCCAGTGCAGTCAAAATACTATATCATATTGTACAACAGCTGATGAAACTAACACTGTAAAAGTGTGAAAACATTTGATCAGTTTTTATTTCCTGATAGTTACTGGTTGAAAATACAATCTACACAGGACCTTATAATCAGCAGGGGTTTTGGCTTTCCATGGTGACATCACCCTGCAGTAAATTGGACCAATAACAAAGAGAGTTCCAAACTAGTTTTAATTTTCCCCTCCCCACTCAGACCATTCCCAGACAGTCCTAGCAAAATTCTTGCTTGAGAAATATTATTTTTCTAAAAGCAATTTTAGCCCATTTTCATGGAAATCTATTACAGTAAGGTACTGTTTTGTTACCCAGAAATGATTTGATATTGATATAAAAACATCTGCATTGGGCCTTTAACATATGAATGTTAGATTGGTGTCTCTAGACTGAACGGTTCAAGAGTTACTGTTGGTGGGTCATTTTATGCTAATTTAGCTCATTTAAATAGTTCTAATTTCTAAAAGTTTTGAAAATGTTAAAGTTGTTGTAGCTGAAATGGTTAAGGAGCAGTAGCATTTCAAATGTCTACCACTGTGTTCTTATGGTTGCCATTGAATCCATGAAATTCTATGCTAATTTATGCAAATGAAGAGTGTTTCTAAAGGTCTGAGAGAACTTGAAGTTAGGATAGCCTGAAGGTTTTAAAGTTGGTCTTGTAGCTTAATTGATCAAGGAGCAGGGCCATTTTCAATAGCTACAACTATATTCCTATGGTTCTCATTCAAACCCATGTTAATTTATGCAAATGTTCAATTGTTAAGTTCAAAAAGTAGAAATAGTATACAATGAGAGTAGGTAAGAAATCGAGACAACCTCTCCAATGAACACATTGCAAAGAACACAATGTTGCAATAACTGACTAATACAGTGAATGAGCACGAGGTCATTAGTCATCCTCAGACAAATGCACATCATCCAAGCATTGCCATACACAACACAGACTCAGAGAAATTCTCTGCATTTTATAGTTAAGCAATAAGGTGGCGTGGTATACAGTCTGATATACCACGGCTGTCAGCCAATCAGCATTCAGGGCTGGAACCACCCAGATTATAATTATATTCAACACATCAAAGGTAGAACAAGTCAGTAGGACACGGGGACAATAAGGAATAGATCTCCTCTTGATCCCCCTGGAACGAATGATGTGACTTAAAAGGCCTGGTCTAAAGTTCTGAACCTGGATCTGAGCCTGGATCTGAACCTGGATCTGAACGTGGATCTGAACCTGGATCTGAACCTGGATCTGAGCCTGGATCTGAACCTGGATCTGAACCTGGATCTGAGCCTGGATCTGAACCTGGATCTGAGCCTGGATCTGAGCCTGGATCTGAACCTGGATATGAGCCTGGATCTGAACCTGGATCTTGAGCCAGCCCTGAGACGACTCCTTCAGTTTGGAGAAGTCAATCTGTGAGTCCTGAACAAAAGATTCTGTAAAATAAATAGAGAAAGATTGAATCAAAGATTGAATCATTAGGTGGTGAACATGTTTCCTGCAGAAGCCTAATGGGTACACAGCAGATCCCACTATCTCATAATGATGATCTTTTCACAATTATTAGCAATTTTGTAATCAATAATGTACATGTATACTGAAGAAAAAAAATGTCTGAACAAACTGCTCGTCGTCCTCACCAGGGTCTTGACTTGACTGCTGTTTGGCGTCGTAACCAACTACAGTGAGCAAATGCTCACCTTCGATGGCCACTGGCACGCTGGAGAAGTGTGCTCTTCACTGTTTGAACTAAACCGGGCAGATGGCAGACAGCATGCATGGCGTTGTGTGGGCGAGTGGTTTTCTGATGTCAACGTTGTGAACTGAGTGCCCCATGGTGGGGTTATGGTATGAGCAGGCATAAGCTGTGGACAACGAACACAGTTGCATTTTATCGATGGCAATTTGAATGCACAGAGATACCGTGATGAGATCCTGAGGCCCATTGTCGTGCCATTCATCCGACCACCATCACCTCATGTTTCAGCATGATAATTCACGCCCACATGTCACAAGGATCTGTACACAATTCCTGGAAACTGAAAATGTCCCAGTTCTTCCACGGCCTCACCAAACAAGTCACCCATTGAGCATGTTTGGGATGCTCTGGATCGACGTGTACGACATCACGTTCCAGTTCCCGCCAATATCCAACAACTTTGCACAGCCATTCAAGAGGAGCAGGACAACATTCCACAGGCCACAATTAACAATCTGATCAACTCTATGTGAAGGAGATGTGTCGCGCTGCATGAAGAGAATGGTGGTCACACCAGATACTGACTGGTTTTATGATTTGTCACCAATAGATTAGGGCCTAATTAATTTATTTCAATTGACCGATTTCCTTATATGACTTGTAACTCAGTAAAATCTTTGAAATGGTTGCATGTTGTGTTTATATGTTTTTGTTCAGTGTATATCAACACACAACATAGTGGTTAGCATCTCACAACACACTGTCTAAAGAGGCACCAGATCAGCGTGTGTCCTGTACTCACAGACAGAGCCGAGGATGCCTCCTTTTAAAAAGTATCCATGCCCAAACTGTAAAATGGAGAGAAAAGTGTCAGATACTGAGGCACTAAGGCCTAGATTCAATCAGTTAAAGCTTTAAAAATGGGAAATTCCACCACTTTTCAACCTCGTTTTCATTTTCTCCAGCAGCAAACCGTTGTTTACACATTTATGTTTCTATGATCTGTGGTTAGAAAGATGAGAAGGAAGATCTCTGTGACATCACAGGGTTGGATTTTTTTTTTTTTTAAACAGTGATTTTCAAAACCCACACAGAGTTTCAAGCCAGAGACAGGGTTATTTTCTTGCTAGCCACGTCCCCACGAATCTCATCATTTTTTTTGAAAATCACTGTTTTTAATATGTTTGTAACTTGTGATGACATCATCGGGTAGAACTTTTGAACTTTTATATATTTTCTTTCTAACAAAAAGTAGAAATGTGTCGTTTTTTACACATGTATACTGTGGAATTGTGCTGGAGGTGTTGAAAAGTGGTGGAGTTGGCCTTTAACCCTGTTCTCAACTGGATGGTAGAGCATATTTTGACAGTGGATTTAGAACTGGAGATGAACAAAACCTTCATGGGTATGTAGGGTATGTAAACATTATATTAAGTAGCATTGTTTAAAGTGGCTAGTGATATATTTTTACATCAATTTCCATCAATTTCCATTATTAAAGTGGCTGGAGTTGACAGTCTGATGACCTTGAGATAGAAGCTGTTTTTCAGTCTCTCGGTCCCTGCTTTGATGCACCTGTACTGACCTTACCTTCTGGATGATAGCGGGGTGAACAGGCAGTGGCTCGGGTGGTTGTTGTCCTTGATGTTCTTTACGGCCTTCCATGTGACATCGGGTGGTGTGGGTGTCCTGGAGGGCAAGTAGTTTGCTCCCGGTGATGCGTTCTGCAGACCTCACTACCCTCTGGAGAGCCTTACGGTTGTGGGCGGAGCAGTTGCCGTACCAGGCGGCGATACAGCCCGACAGGATGCTCTCGATTGTGCATCTGTAGAAGTTTGTGAGTGCTTTTGGTGACAAGCTGAATTTCTTCAGCCTCCTGAGGTTGAAGAGGCGCTGCTGCGCCTTCTTCACGACGCTGTCTGTGTGGGTGGACCAATTCAGTTTGTCCGTGATGTGTACGCCGAGGAACTTAAAACTTACTACCCTCTCCACTACTGTCCCGTCAATGTGGATAGGGGGGTGCTCCCTCTGCTGTTTCCTGAAGTCCACAATCATCTCCTTTGTTTTGTTGACGTTGAGTGTGAGGTCATTTTCCTGACACCACACTCCGAGGGCCCTCACCTCCTCCCTGTAGGCCGTCTTGTCGTTGTTGGTAATCAAGCCTACCACTGTAGTGTCGTCCGCAAACTTGATGATTGAGTTGGAGGCGTGCATGGCCACGCAGTTGTGGGTGAACAGGGAGTACAGGAGAGGGCTCAGAACGCACCCTTGTGGGGCCCCAGTGTTGAGGATCAGCGGGGTGGAGATGTTGTTACCTACCCTCACCACCTGGGAGCGGCCCGTCAGGAAGTCCAGTACCCAGTTGCACAGGGCGAGGGTCGAAACCCAGGGTCTCGAGCTTGATGACGAGTTTGGAGGGTACTATGGTGTTAAATGCTGAGCTGTAGTCGATGAACAGCATTCTCACATAGGTATTCCTCTTGTCCAGATGGGTTAGGGCAGTGTGGTTGCGATTGCGTCGTCTGTGGACCTATTTGGGCGGTAAGCAAATTGGAGTGGGTCTAGGGTGTCAGGTAGGGTGGAGGTGATATGGTCCTTGACTAGTCTCTCAAAGCACTTCATGATGACGGAAATGAGTGCTACGGGGCGGTAGTCGTTTAGCTCAGTTACCTTAGCTTTCTTGGGAACAATGGTGGCCCTCTTGAAGAATAGGGTACATGTAGTTTTTATTAAAAATACTTACTTTGGTGAAAAACATGATTGATTTGTTGACAAGTATGTTACGCAACATAAATGGGTTAAACCACATTTCAGGCCCCATGGGGACAATTAATCAATATTCAGTCTGAAGGTCGTCTGTAAAATAATAAAAACTTCTCTTTGTCAAGCAGCTGGATGGACTACAGGAGAAAGAGGGGTGAGCACGCCCCCATCCACATCGACGGGGCTGTAGTGGAGCGGGTCAAGAGCTTCAAGTTCCTCAGTGTCCGCATCACTAAGGAATTAACATGGTCCACACAAACCCACAGAGTCATGAAGAGGGTACAAAAGCACCTCTTGCCCCTCTGAAGGCTGAAATTATTTGTCAAGGGCCCTCCAAACCTGAAAAAAATTCTACAGCTTCACCATAGAAAGTATCTTGACTGGCTGCGGCACCGCCAGGTATGGCAAATCCACTACACTAAAAGCACTACAGAGGGTAATGTGGACAGCCCAGTACATCACGGGTGCCGGGCTCCCTGCCATCCAGGTCTTCTATACCAGGCGGTGTCAAGATGAAGGCCCCAAAAATTGTCAGACTCCAGCCACCAAAACCATAGACTGTTCACTCTGCTACCGTCCGGCAAACGGTACCGGAGCATCGGCCCACGGACCAACAGACTCCGAGACAGCTTCTACCCCCAAGCCATAAGATTGCTTAATAGCCATAAGACTGCTGAATAGTTGATGGTTACCCAGACTATCTGCACTGACTCTATGCACACTCACAAGACTATACTGTATATACACACTATATATACACTCACACATACACCCAACCACACACACACACACACACACACACACACACACACACACACACACACTTTCACACTCTTAATTTGCTGCTGCTACTTTGCTCTTTATTTTGCTCTTATTATTATCTATCCTGATGCCTATTATCTTGACTCTGCCTCCATGTACATGTCTACCTCAAATATCTCGTACCCCTGCATATTGATCTGGTACTCCCTGTATATAGCTCCTCATTGATCTGGTACTGGTACTCCCTGTATATAGCTCCACATTGATCTGGTACTGGTACTCCCTGTATATAGCTCCACATTGATCTGGTACTGGTACTCCCTGTATATAGCTCCACATTGATCTGGTACTGGTACTCCCTTTATATAGCTCTACATTGATCTGGTACTGGTACTTCCTGTATATAGCTCTACATTGATCTGGTACTTCCTGTATATAGCTCCTCATTGATCTGGTACTGGTACTTCCTGTATGTAGCTCCATTCTTGTGCACTTTATTCCTCTTGTGTTATTAAATCTTTTTTTAAAAACTTTTTTTTGGTTTGTAATGTTACCTACCCCCTTTTTCTCCCCAATATCTGGATATTACGATCTTGTCTCATCGCTGCAACTCCCCAACGGCCTCGGGAGAGGCCAAGGTTGAGTCAGGCCTCCTCCTCCAAACCCCGCTTCATAACATCCGCTCGCAGAACCCGGAAGCCAGCTGCAGCAATGTGTCGGAGGAAACACTGTTCAACTGACGTCCTTAAGTCAGTCTGCAGGCGCTCAGCCCGCCACAAGGAGACACTAGAGCGCAATAAGCCAAGTCAAGCCCCCCCCTAACCTGGACGACGCTGGGCCAATTCTGCGCCGCCCTATGGGACTCCCGGTCACAACCGGTTGTGATCAAACCCTAAGCTGCAGTGACACCGCAACACTGCAATGCAGTGCCTTGGACTGCTGCACCACTCGGGAGGCCCTTCGTGTTTTTAAATTTTTTAATTATAAATGTTTATCTCTTCATCTTTGGGAAGGGCTTGTAAGCAAGCATTTCACGGTAAAGTCTACACCCGTTGTATTCGGCGTAATCCAAATTGTAATTCGTAACATATCATACGAAATGAGTGACGGACGTCCACAAATTAATACATACCCTACGAAACATATCATATCATACTAAATGGAACGTCTCGGATTTACGTACAGAATAATACGAAATGCTCTGAGACCAGGTTGGATAAGAAGACACTAGAATTGTCTTTCAGATAAAGGAAAGCAATCACGTCAGGGTACAAATTAGGAATTGTAAAGTTCAAATCAAAATGATAGAGCGATTATAAGAAGGAAGTTCAGGGCTCACTATTAATTTAGATGATATAAACATGAGGATAGTGGTTGTTATACCTGAGCCCTAGGACCATGCCCCAGGAATACCTGACATGATGACTCCTTGCTGTCCCCAGTCCACCTGATCGTGCTGCTGCTCCAGTTTCAACTGTTCTGCCTTATTATTATTCGACCATGCTGGTCATTTATGAACATTTGAACATCTTGGTCATGTTCTGTTATAATCTCCACCCAGCACAGCCAGAAGAGGACTGGCCACCCCACATAGCCTGGTTCCTCTCTAGGTTTCTTCCTAGGTTTTGGCCTTTCTAGGGAGTTTTTCCTAGCCACCGTGCTTCTACACCTGCATTGCTTGCTGTTTGGGGTTTTAGGCTGGGTTTCTGTACAGCACTTTGAGATATCAGCTGATGTACGAAGGGCTATATAAATACATTTGATTTGATTTGATATACTGTACATGTGTGACAGAAGCATCAAACACTTTGGAAGACTTCACTGACAGGAGTTTGAGCTGCACTTCCTGGCTGATGAGGCAGTTTTCTTTTCATGACATAGGGGCCTACATATTCATAATACACTCACGTTCATGTTCCTATTCCACACGTCTGAGAACAGGATATGGACAGTATCACATGATGGATTTATATACAGAATCAAGTGCAATACAACAGTTGCCCTCAACTTGTTTATGGTGTACATTGCCTGTATAATTTAGGCCAGATGTGTACTACTAGTTCTCCGGCTAATAAGAAAGACAGAGGTCCTTGGATAAAATATTTCAGTCGTTTATTCGTCGGTCCAACTGTACATGATGCAGTGTTGATAGGGACACGAGATGATGACTAACATGGAGTTTTACACAATGCCAGTGCTATGGCAGCACTTGGAACACACCAACTGTCTGTCAGCTGAGCTGGAAACTAAAGTCCTGGAAAAGTAACCTGTTGAGGCCTCGGCACATACAGTATGTCAGATTTGGAATAGTCATTTTTTAGATAGGTTGAAAAACACACAAAATATATATTTTCTTCGATTCCACAAATGTAAAAGGATGCTCTTTCGCTTTTCACTTGGACACGTTGATTCAATTATGCACATTGTCATTCTTTATTTCAGTACTTTGAAGCGAAATGAAATGAGATGTGGGAATAGCTGAATACAAAATGTTGGCTGGATTCGCAGAGGTTTTTATTCCATGTTTATACTGATATCATTATTTCATGTAATAACCCCATAAGTTTGTGCAATATCTTTCTTTGCATAGAAATAAAATGTAAATATTTTGTTTGTTGACATGCACTTATCTTTAGCAGCATATTTTATCTTGCGGATTTGGGACTCCCTTGTAGAATTATAAGCCCACTATATAGTGTGAATACATGCAGCGTACCAGCAGAGATGAACTTGGTTTCTAGTAAGAGTTTATGAGAGCACAAGCCAGCCAGTATAGTGGGTGTTGACGAGGACTGTTAAATAGTGACACCACCTGATCAGACAGGTGGAACTGGTCTGCAGGGACACACTGTGTGTCTGTCTGCAGCACTGTGAGAGAGAGGAACAGACTATGGGGAAAGTGCTCTGTGTGCGACAACATCCAAACATTCCACGTGATTGATTCTTTTGGATTTTGAGTCACTGCTGGAAGTACTTAAGGAACCCGATGACGTCATTGATAGACTGTGTCATGTATCATTATCACTATGCCCTGACCTTTAGAGAAGACACTGTATACCCCTAAATCTGACCTCTAGAGAAGCACCCCTAAATCTGACCTCTGGAGAAGACACCCCTAAATCTGACCTCCGGAGAAGACACCCCTAAATCTGACCTCTGCTCTGTCCCATGTATACTGACCCTGACCCTTGACCTCTATATTGGATAAATACAGTGTGTAACGAGTGATAACTTTGCTGAACACCTAATAGGTAGATCATTACATTCTCTGGTTATCCATAGCATTTTGGACCAAATCATAATTCCGTTACTGTTTTTTTCATTAACATTACCATAAACACCCGCTATACAACATGCTTAAAATAAACCCAAAGCAGAAATGATATGTTATAATTCAGAAGCTGGACTCTTGTTCCTCTTTTATGTACAATCTTGCCCAATGTATATATTTCCATTTATTGAATGTGGTCTGTATTTCCCATTTTTATGAGGCGATCTCTTCCATTTGATGATTCAGTAGATCTCTCTTTTTGCTGTGTGCTGTTCATAGCTTTGCCATGCAGTTCTTCGCATGCCAGGGCCAGCGAGCTGCACACTCTGTGAGGGAAATCATGCCTGGTGAACCACTGTGGACTGGCGATCAGAAGAGAGGAGTTCTGTGGCTATAGATATCAGGGTGGTGATGTTAGATGGTTGGGTTGTTAGGTAGGTGGGTTGTTCGGAAGGTGGGTTGTTAGGTAGGGTTGGTGGGGTTGTTAGATTGTTGGGTTGTTAGATTGTTAGGAAGGTGGGTTGTTAGGTAGGGTTGGTGGGGTTGTTAGATTGTTGGGTTATTAGGAAGGTGGGTTGTTAGGTAGGGTTGGTGGGGTTGTTAGATTGTTGGGTTGTTAGGTAGGTGGGTTGTTAGGAAGGTGGGTTGTTAGGTAGGTTGGTGGGGTTGTTAGATTGTTGGGTTGCTAGGTAGGTGGGTTGTTAGGAAGGTGGGTTGTTAGGTAGGTTGGTGGGGTTGTTAGATTGTTGGGTTGCTAGGTAGGTGGGTTGTTAGGTAGGTTGGTGGGGTTGTTAGATTGTTGGGTTGCTAGGTAGGTGGGTTGTTAGGAAGGTGGGTTGTTAGGTAGGTTGGTGGGGTTGTTAGATTGTTGGGTTGCTAGGTAGGTGGGTTGTTAGGTAGGTTGGTGGGGTTGTTAGATTGTTGGGTTGCTAGGTAGGTGGGTTGTTAGGAAGGTGGGTTGTTAGGTAGGTTGGTGGGGTTGTTAGATTGTTGGGTTGCTAGGTAGGTGGGTTGTTAGGTAGGTTGGTGGGGTTGTTAGATTGTTGGGTTGCTAGGTAGGTGGGTTGTTAGGAAGGTGGGTTGTTAGGTAGGTTGGTGGGGTTGTTAGATTGTTGGGTTGCTAGGTAGGTGGGTTGTTAGGAAGGTGGGTTGTTAGGTAGGTTGGTGGGGTTGTTAGATTGTTGGGTTGCTAGGTAGGTGGGTTGTTAGGAAGGTGGGTTGTTAGGTAGGTTGGTGGGGTTGTTAGATTGTTGGGGTGCTAGGTAGGTGGGTTGTTAGGTAGGTGGGTTGTTATTTTTTATTTAAAAAATGTACTCCTTTTTTCGCCCCAATTTCGTGGTATCCAATTGGTAGTAGTTACAGTCTTGTCTCATCGCTGCAACTCCCATACGGACTCGGGAGAGGCAAAGGTCGAGAGCCATGCGTCCATCCGAAACACAACCCAACCAAGCCGCACTGCTTCTTGACACAACGCACATTCAACCTATATGTGTCGGAGGAAACACCGTACACCTGGCGACCTGGTCAATATGCACTGCGCCCCGCCACAGGAGTCGCTAGTGCGCGATGAGACAAGAATATCCCTGCCGGCCAAACCCTCCCTAACCCGGACAACGCTGTGCATCGCCCCATGGACCTCCCGGTCGTGGCCGGCTGCGACAGAGCCTGGGCTTGAACCCAGAATCTCTGGTGGCACTGCGATGCTAGTTGGGTTGTTAGGTAAGTGTGTGGGGTTGTTAGGAAGGTGGGTGGGGTTGTTAGGTGGTGTGTTTGTTAGGTGGGTGGGTGGGGTTGTTAGATGGGATGTTAGGTAAGTGGGTGGGGTTGTTAGGTGGGTTGTTAGGTGGGTGGGGTTGTTAGGTAGGTGGGTGGGGTTGTTAGGTAGGTCGGTGGGGTTGTTAGGTGGGTTGTTAGGTAAGTGTGTGGGGTTGTTAGATGGGATGTTAGGTAAGTGGGTGGGGTTGTTAGGTGGGTTGTTAGGTGGGTGGGGTTGTTAGGTGGGTTGTTAGATAGGTGGTGGGGTTGTTAGGTGGTGGGGTTGTTAGGTGGGTTGTTAGGTAAGTGGGTGGGGTTGTTAGGTAGGTGGGTGGGGTTGTTAGGTGGGTTGTTAGGTAGGTGGGTGGGTGGTGTTGTTAGCTGGGTTGTTAGGTAAGTGGGTGGGGTTGTTAGGTGGTGGGGTTGTTAGGTGGTGGGGTTGTTAGGTGGGTGGGTTGTTAGGTGGTGGGGTTGTTAGGTGGTGGGGTTGTTAGGTGGTGGGGTTGTTAGGTGGTGGGGTTGTTAGGTGGGTGGCGTTGTTAGGTGGTGGGGTTGTTAGGTGGTGGGGTTGTTAGGTGGGTGGGTTGTTAGGTGGTGGGGCTGTTAGGTTGTGGGGTTGTTCGGTGGTGGGGATGTTAGGTGGGTGGCGTTGTTAGGTGGTGGGGTTGTTAGGTGGTGGGGTTGTTAGGTGGTGGGGTTCAGGGGCGGACTGAAACAATAATTCAGGCGGAGAATTTGACTCCATCCCAGGCCACCCTGTTCACACAAACCACCAGACCGCTCATTTTGTAGGCTAACCCTATTTGTTGATGTAACGGGTACCAAACTAGTTATTAATTTGGCCACTATGTTAATCTGGGAAGAAAGTTACCCACATTACAAAATGCAAACATTTGGGACTGACCAACAAGTAGCCTATCTGAACACTGAGTTCTCAAGGTATGCTATGGCTATGGGTGCACCCTCATAAACGCTCTAGGAATACACCAATCATAGCACATACAAATGTACAAGGTATGGCCCCCGATTACAGTCCTACTGATAATCTCATAAATAAAGCACATATTAATCTAAAATCATAACCTACATGTTTAGGGTTGTGCTCTTAAGTTGTAGCTGAAGGTTCCTGCTCTGAGTCTGACTCTGAACTGACCACCTCCTCCAGTTCAGCAGGAGCACCTGAAACTCTAGTGCTGCTGCTTCCTTCCTCCACCTTTACAAAGAAAATACTCTATTATCATACTCACTATCATTAGTGTATCAGTAGGCTACATTAATACAGCTCTAGGAAAAATTAAGAATGGTCTCTTAATTTGGAGTGGTCTCTTAATTTGGAGTGTTCTCTTAATTTGGAGTGGTCTCTTAATTTGGAGTGGTCTCTTAATTTGGAGTGGTCTCTTAATTTGGAGTGGTCTCTTAATTTTCCCCCAGAGCTGTATATTATCGTAGTAAATTGTAATGCTGGTACTAATGGCGCTAATGATCTTTTGTGCTGTGTCACACAGGCCACTGTGTTATGTTCATGGATGCATTATGGTTAGGTTACTGTAGCCTGTTTCACTGTACAGTGGATGTGCACTTTCCCTCGCTTATGTGGCCATGAGTTATGACCGAATCCTGGCAAGTCCATAATCTAGGTTTATTATGTTTTACTAGTTGAAACATATTGCCTTCAATGTCATATTATGATCGCTATGTTGCACTCATTGCTATGATATAATTCCTCCGCGAAGACGTAAGACGTGCAAACTGTTTAGCCTACCTGCCATTGTGTCACTATTTTTAGCTAGGCTACTTAGCTAGCCATGCTGGGTGACGTGTGTGTGTCAGTGTGTGTGTGTTTTAGCTAGTGTTTTTGACTGTGGCAAGGGCCTTTCTGTTTTTTATTCTCTCCCTCTCTGCTCCACTTTTCCCTTTCTGACCATTTCGCCGGACGACTTGTCTAAAATGTTATCGGTAGAGAAGCAGGTAGACGGTTGCTATGTGCGTCGTGGAGAGACCTGAGGTCATTTTTGGCACTGGGACACTGCAGCAAGAGTGTGAGAGTCGCGCCTGATTCGTGGATTCTCCGTCAACTAATTCCTGCTTGCTATATTATCGCTGGTCAAGTTGACTATTCACGGCAGTCCCAAACGACCCTCAGGCCACCGGGAATGTCCCGGGGCTCCTGACGGCCAGTCCGCCATTGGTGTGGTTGTTAGGTGAGTGGGGTTGTTAGGTAGGTGGGAGGGGTTGTTAGGTGGGTGGGTGTGGTTGTTAGGTGAGTGGGGTTGTTAGGGAGGTGGGTGGGGTTATTAGGTGGGTGTGGTTGTTAGGTGAGCGGGGTTGTTAGTTAGGTGAGTGGAGTTGTTAGTTAGGTGAGTGGGGTTGTTAGGTAGATGAGTGGGGTTGTTAGGTAGGTGAGTGGGGTTGTTAGGTAGATGAGTGGGGTTGTTAGGTAGGTGAGTGGGGTTGTTAGGTATGTGGGTGGGGTTGTTAGGTAGGTGGGTGGGGTTGTTAGGTAGATGAGTGGGGTTGTTAGGTAGGTGAGTGGGGTTGTTAGGTATGTGGGTGGGGTTGTTAGGTAGGTGGGTGGGGTTGTTAGGTATGTGGGTGGGGTTGTTAGGTAGGTGGGTGGGGTTGTTAGGTAGATGAGTGGGGTTGTTGGGTAGGTGAGTGGGGTTGTTAGCTATGTGGGTGGGGTTGTTAGGTAGGTGGGTGGGGTTGTTAGGTAGGTGGGTGGGGTTGTTAGGTAGGTGAGTGGGGTTTTAGGTAGGTGAGTGGGGTTGTTAGGTAGGTGGGTGTGGTTGTTAGGTGAGCGGGGTTGTTAGGTGGGTGGGTGTGGTTGTTAGGTGAGTGGGGTTGTTAGGTGGGTGGGTGAGGTTGCTAGGTGGGTTGTTCAGTAGGTGGGTGGGACTGTTAGGTGGATTGTTAGGTAGGTTGGTGGGGTTGTTAGCTGGGTTGTTATGTAGGTGGGTGAGGTTGTTAGGTGGGTTGTTAGGTAGGTGGTTGGGGTTGTTAGGTGGGTTGTTAGGGTTGAAAAAGGCTACATCTCTACATGACTAAAATGGATAATGTTAAATTGTCCTCTATGTATTTTTCAAGTAAATCTAATGCCCAAAAAATCCTCCGCAGTTAAGTGCAGTCCAGCTGTAGAGTACTAAGGAAGCCCAGAAGGTTTCCTCTGTGCCCGCTGACCTCTCCTCCAACCTTATATGGCGCTGGCGTTGGGGTCGTACTTTCGCTTCTTCACATTTCTTCACGTTCAGGGGAGAGTCGGAAAAGAAGACAGGGGTTAATGTCTGGTATATTACAGATTATGGTGGTACAGTAAGTGCACATTGGAGAAGCAGCCACACTCATCTCTAAGACAACAGCAGTCATATCTGGTGGTTTCATAATGGACTGTTCACTGCAGCTAAGGTCTTCAGTGACGTCACTGGAGAGTAGATTCCTGGTATTTATTTGGCACGTTAACTATTGGTACGTTAACTACTGGTACGTTAACTACTGGTACGTTAACTACTGGTACGTTAACTATTGGTACCTTAACTACTGGTACGTTAACTACTGGTACGTTAACTACTGGTACGTTAACTATTGGCACGTTAACTATTGGCACGTTAACTATTGGCATGTTAACTATTGGCACGTTAACTACTGGTACGTTAACTACTGGCACGTTAACTACTGGTACGTTAACTACTGGTACGTTAACTACTGGTACGTCAACTATTGGTACGTTAACTACTGGTACGTTAACTACTGGTACGTTAACTACTGGTACGTTAACTACTGGTACGTCAACTATTGGTACGTTAACTACTGGCACGTTAACTACTGGTACGTTAACTACTGGTACGTTAACTACTGGTACGTTAACTACTGGTACGTTAACTATTGGTATGTTAACTACTGGTACGTTAACTACTGGTACGTTAACTACTGGTACGTTAACTATTGGTACGTTAACTATTGGTACGTTAACTATTGGTACGTTAACTACTGGTACGTTAACTATTGGCACGTTAACTATTGGCACGTTAACTATTGGCACGTTAACTACTGGCACGTTAACTACTGGTACGTTAACTACTGGTACGTTAACTACTGGTACGTTAACTATTGGTACGTTAACTACTGGTACGTTAACTACTGGCACGTTAACTACTGGTACGTTAACTACTGGTACGTTAACTACTGGTACGTTAACTATTGGTACGTTAACTATTGGTACGTTAACTACTGGTACGTTAACTATTGGCACGTTAACTATTGGCACGTTAACTACTGGTACATTAACTATTGGCACGTTAACTACTGGTACGTCAACTACTGGTACGTTAACTACTGGCACGTTAACTATTGGTACGTTAACTACTGGTACGTTAACTATTGGTACCTTAACTACTGGTACGTTAACTACTGGTACGTTAACTACTGGTACGTTAACTATTGGTACGTTAACTATTGGCACGTTAACTACTGGTACGTTAACTACTGGTACGTTAACTATTGGCACGTTAACTACTGGTACGTTAACTACGGGTACGTTAACTATTGGTACGTTAACTATTGGTACGTTAACTACTGGTACGTTAACTACTGGTACGTTAACTACTGGTACCTTAACTACGGGTACGTTAACTATTGGTACGTTAACTATTGGTACGTTAACTACTGGTACGTTAACTACTGGTACGTTAACTACTGGTACGTTAACTATTGGTACGTTAACTACTGGTACGTTAACTATTGGTACGTTAACTACTGGTACGTTAACTACTGGTACGTTAACTATTGGTACGTTAACTACTGGCACGTTAACTACTGGTACGTTAACTACTGGTACGTTAACTACTGGCACGTTAACTACTGGTACCTTAACTACTGGTACGTTAACTACTGGTACGTTAACTATTGGTACGTTAACTACTGGCACGTTAACTACTGGTACGTTAACTATTGGTACCTTAACTACTGGTACGTTAACTACTGGTACGTTAACTACTGGTACGTTAACTATTGGTACGTTAACTATTGGCACGTTAACTACTGGTACGTTAACTATTGGTACGTTAACTACTGGTCCGTTAACTATTGGTACGTTAACTACTGGTACGTTAACTATTGGTACGTTAACTACTGGTACGTTAACTACTGGTACGTTAACTACTGGTACGTTAACTACTGGTACGTTAACTATTGGTACGTTAACTACTGGTACGTTAACTATTGGTACGTTAACTACTGGTACGTTAACTATTGGCACGTTAACTACTGGTACGTTAACTACTGGTACCTTAACTACGGGTACGTTAACTATTAGTACGTTAACTATTGGTACGTTAACTACTGGTACGTTAACTACTGGTACGTTAACTACGGGTACGTTAACTATTAGTACGTTAACTACTGGTACGTTAACTACTGGTACCTTAACTACGGGTACGTTAACTATTAGTACGTTAACTACTGGTACGTTAACTACTGGTACCTTAACTACGGGTACGTTAACTATTAGTACGTTAACTATTGGTACGTTAACTATTGGCACGTTAACTACTGGTACGTTAACTATTGGTACGTTAACTATTGGTACGTTAACTACTGGTACGTTAACTACTGGTACGTTAACTACTGGTACGTTAACTATTGGTACGTTAACTATTGGTACGTTAACTATTGGTACGTTAACTACTGGCACGTTAACTACTGGTACGTTAACTACTGGTACGTTAACTATTGGTACGTTAACTACTGGTACGTTAACTACTGGTACGTTAACTACTGGTACGTTAACTATTGGTACGTTAACTATTGGCACGTTAACTACTGGTACGTTAACTATTGGCACGTTAACTACTGGTACGTTAACTACTGGTACCTTAACTACTGGTACGTTAACTATTGGTACGTTAACTACTGGCACGTTAACTATTGGTACGTTAACTACTGGCACGTTAACTATTGGTACGTTAACTATTGGTACGTTAACTATTGGTACGTTAACTACTGGTACGTTAACTACTGGTACGTTAACTACTGGTACGTTAACTACTGGTACGTTAACTACTGGTACGTTAACTATTGGTACGTTAACTACTGGCACGTTAACTATTGGTACGTTAACTATTGGCACGTTAACTATTGGTACGTTAACTACTGGCACGTTAACTATTGGTACGTTAACTATTGGCACGTTAACTACTGGTACGTTAACTACTGGTACGTTAACTATTGGTACGTTAACTATTGGTACGTTAACTACTGGCACGTTAACTACTGGTACGTTAACTACTGGCACGTTAACTATTGGTACGTTAACTATTGGTACGTTAACTACGGGTACGTTAACTACTGGTACGTTAACTACTGGTACGTTAACTACTGGCACGTTAACTACTGGTACGTTAACTATTGGTACCTTAACTACTGGTACGTTAACTATTGGTACGTTAACTACTGGTACGTTAACTATTGGTACCTTAACTACTGGTACGTTAACTATTGGCATGTTAACTATTGGCACGTTAACTACTGGTACGTTAACTACTGGCACGTTAACTACTGGTACGTTAACTACTGGTACGTTAACTACTGGTACGTTAACTACTGGTACGTCAACTATTGGTACGTTAACTACTGGTACGTTAACTACTGGTACGTTAACTACTGGTACGTTAACTACTGGTACGTTAACTACTGGTACGTTAACTACTGGTACGTTAACTACTGGTACGTCAACTATTGGTACGTTAACTACTGGTACGTTAACTACTGGTACGTTAACTACTGGTACGTTAACTACTGGTACGTTAACTACTGGTACGTTAACTACTGGTACGTCAACTATTGGTACGTTAACTACTGGCACGTTAACTACTGGTACGTTAACTACTGGTACGTTAACTACTGGTACGTTAACTACTGGTACGTTAACTATTGGTACGTTAACTACTGGTACGTTAACTACTGGTACGTTAACTACTGGTACGTTAACTACTGGTACGTTAACTATTGGTACGTTAACTATTGGTACGTTAACTACTGGTACGTTAACTATTGGCACGTTAACTATTGGCACGTTAACTACTGGTACGTTAACTATTGGCACGTTAACTATTGGCACGTTAACTACTGGTACGTTAACTATTGGCACGTTAACTACTGGTACGTCAACTACTGGTACGTTAACTACTGGCACGTTAACTATTGGTACGTTAACTACTGGTACGTTAACTATTGGTACCTTAACTACTGGTACGTTAACTACTGGTACGTTAACTACTGGTACGTTAACTATTGGTACGTTAACTATTGGCACGTTAACTACTGGTACGTTAACTACTGGTACGTTAACTATTGGCACGTTAACTACTGGTACGTTAACTACTGGTACCTTAACTACGGGTACGTTAACTATTGGTACGTTAACTATTGGTACGTTAACTACTGGTACGTTAACTACTGGTACGTTAACTACTGGTACCTTAACTACGGGTACGTTAACTATTGGTACGTTAACTACTGGTACGTTAACTACTGGTACGTTAACTACTGGTACGTTAACTACTGGTACGTTAACTATTGGTACGTTAACTACTGGTACGTTAACTATTGGCATGTTAACTACTGGTACGTCAACTACTGGTACGTTAACTACTGGCACGTTAACTATTGGTACGTTAACTACTGGTACGTTAACTATTGGTACCTTAACTACTGGTACGTTAACTACTGGTACGTTAACTACTGGCACGTTAACTACTGGTATGTTAACTACTGGTACGTTAACTACTGGTACGTTAACTACTGGTACGTTAACTACTGGTATGTTAACTACTGGTACGTTAACTACTGGTACGTTAACTATTGGTACGTTAACTATTGGTACGTTAACTATTGGTACGTTAACTACTGGTACGTTAACTACTGGTACGTTAACTATTGGTACGTTAACTACTGGCACGTTAACTACTGGTACCTTAACTACTGGTACGTTAACTACTGGTACGTTAACTATTGGTACGTTAACTACTGGCACGTTAACTACTGGTACGTTAACTATTGGTACCTTAACTACTGGTACGTTAACTACTGGTACGTTAACTACTGGTACGTTAACTATTGGTACGTTAACTATTGGCACGTTAACTACTGGTATGTTAACTATTGGTACGTTAACTACTGGTACGTTAACTATTGGTACGTTAACTACTGGTACGTTAACTATTGGTACGTTAACTACTGGTACGTTAACTACTGGTACGTTAACTATTGGTACGTTAACTACTGGTACGTTAACTACTGGTACGTTAACTACTGGTACGTTAACTATTGGTACGTTAACTACTGGTACGTTAACTATTGGTACGTTAACTACTGGTACGTTAACTATTGGCACGTTAACTACTGGTACGTTAACTACTGGTACCTTAACTACGGGTACGTTAACTATTAGTACGTTAACTATTGGTACGTTAACTACTGGTACGTTAACTACTGGTACGTTAACTACGGGTACGTTAACTATTAGTACGTTAACTACTGGTACGTTAACTACTGGTACCTTAACTACGGGTACGTTAACTATTAGTATGTTAACTACTGGTACGTTAACTACTGGTACCTTAACTACGGGTACGTTAACTATTAGTACGTTAACTATTGGTACGTTAACTATTGGCACGTTAACTACTGGTACGTTAACTATTGGTACGTTAACTATTGGTACGTTAACTACTGGTACGTTAACTACTGGTACGTTAACTACTGGTACGTTAACTATTGGTACGTTAACTATTGGTACGTTAACTATTGGTACGTTAACTACTGGCACGTTAACTACTGGTACGTTAACTACTGGTACGTTAACTATTGGTACGTTAACTACTGGTACGTTAACTACTGGTACGTTAACTACTGGTACGTTAACTATTGGTACGTTAACTATTGGCACGTTAACTACTGGTACGTTAACTATTGGCACGTTAACTACTGGTACGTTAACTACTGGTACCTTAACTACTGGTACGTTAACTATTGGTACGTTAACTACTGGCACGTTAACTATTGGTACGTTAACTACTGGCACGTTAACTATTGGTACGTTAACTATTGGTACGTTAACTATTGGTACGTTAACTACTGGTACGTTAACTACTGGTACGTTAACTACTGGTACGTTAACTACTGGTACGTTAACTACTGGTACGTTAACTACTGGTACGTTAACTATTGGTACGTTAACTATTGGTACGTTAACTACTGGCACGTTAACTACTGGTACGTTAACTACTGGTACGTTAACTATTGGTACGTTAACTATTGGTACGTTAACTACTGGCACGTTAACTACTGGTACGTTAACTACTGGCACGTTAACTATTGGTACGTTAACTATTGGTACGTTAACTACGGGTACGTTAACTACTGGTACGTTAACTACTGGTACGTTAACTACTGGCACGTTAACTACTGGTACGTTAACTATTGGTACCTTAACTACTGGTACGTTAACTATTGGTACGTTAACTACTGGTACGTTAACTATTGGTACCTTAACTACTGGTACGTTAACTACGGGTACGTTAACTACTGGTACGTTAACTATTGGTACGTTAACTACTGGTACGTTAACTATTGGCACGTTAACTACTGGTACGTTAACTATTGGTACGTTAACTACTGGTACGTTAACTATTGGTACCTTAACTACTGGTACGTTAACTATTGGTACGTTAACTACTGGTACGTTAACTATTGGTACCTTAACTACTGGTACCTTAACTACTGGTACCTTAACTACTGGTACGTTAACTACTGGTACGTTAACTACTGGTACGTTAACTATTGGTACCTTAACTACTGGTACGTTAACTATTGGTACGTTAACTACTGGTACGTTAACTATTGGTACCTTAACTACTGGTACCTTAACTACTGGTACGTTAACTATTGGCACGTTAACTACTGGTACGTTAACTATTGGTACCTTAACTACTGGTACGTTAACTATTGGTACGTTAACTACTGGTACGTTAACTACTGGTACGTTAACTACTGGTACGTTAACTATTGGTACGTTAACTACTGGTACGTTAACTACTGGTACGTTAACTATTGGTACCTTAACTACTGGTACGTTAACTATTGGTACGTTAACTACTGGTACGTTAACTACTGGTACGTTAACTATTGGTACGTTAACTACTGGTACGTTAACTACTGGTACGTTAACTACTGGTACGTTAACTATTGGTACGTTAACTACTGGTACGTTAACTACTGGTACGTTAACTATTGGCACGTTAACTATTGGTACGTTAACTACTGGCACGTTAACTATTGGTACGTTAACTACTGGTACCTTAACTACTGGTACGTTAACTACTGGTACGTTAACTACTGGTACGTTAACTACTGGTACGTTAACTATTGGTACGTTAACTACTGGTACGTTAACTACTGGTACGTTAACTATTGGTACCTTAACTACTGGTACGTTAACTACTGGTACGTTAACTATTGGTACGTTAACTACTGGTACGTTAACTACTGGTACGTTAACTACTGGTACGTTAACTATTGGCACGTTAACTATTGGCACGTTAACTATTGGTACGTTAACTATTGGCACGTTAACTACTGGTACGTTAACTATTGGTACGTTAACTATTGGCACGTTAACTACTGGTACGTTAACTATTGGTACGTTAACTATTGGTACGTTAACTATTGGCACGTTAACTATTGGTACGTTAACTATTGGCACGTTAACTATTGGTACGTTAACTATTGGCACGTTAACTATTGGTACGTTAACTATTGGCACGTTAACTACTGGTACGTTAACTATTGGTACGTTAACTATTGGTACGTTAACTATTGGCACGTTAACTATTGGTACGTTAACTATTGGCACGTTAACTATTGGTACGTTAACTATTGGTACGTTAACTATTGGCACGTTAACTATTGGCACGTTAACTACTGGTACGTTAACTACTGGCACGTTAACTATTGGTATGTGCAGTGCTTTTATGGTTGTTTATTTTTCAGAAAGACAGTGAGTAAATTAGTCTGCATTGCAATGACACTGATTTTGTGTTTTTCTCATTAGCAACCACAGCATGGTGCTGGAGGCAATGAGAAGAGGCTGTGCTAGTCCATGTGGCATACAGTTAGCTTTCCAAAACACAAGGACAAGGAGAGGACACAAATCTCTCATCTTTGACAGGAAAATGCACATTTGTTCCATTCAAAACATTAGCATCTGGGGGTGAGAGAGAACCAACAAAAATGTACTCTATAAAAGAATGGAAAGAGGAGACAACGACAAATCAAACAACAACAACAACCACAAAGACGACAACAAGATAACACCAACAACGTGAGTTGGTGCATAACCTCTCTGTAAGTGGCTTGATGTAGGGCTTCTAGCAGTCTGTCATGCACCTGTTTCAATAGTAGGCCAGTGGGAGGTGGCTCTATTGATGTGCGTGGTGGGTCATGCAGTACAATGCGCCGTGTGTGTACCAGGTCTGTGAAGCAGGCAGCAATGGCAGCTGTTGTGGGCGGGTCCGGGAGTCCTGCTCTGCTCTAGGGCGGAGCCTGGCCATCCAGGTGGGTGTGGCCAGCCATGACACAAAGGCTGCGGCCAACAATATGGCCCTGGCTTCTCTCTCACCACTTCCGCTTAAAACTCTCACCCTCGAACCCTCGTGCCGGAGTGAGAAAAAGATGATGGTAGTGATAAGAGTATGGTAACCCAGGAGCATGTCATCCTGGGTTCGGCTCAGCCTTTGTGCAATGAACTGACCTTATCCAAGTAAACATGCAGAAATAAATGTTTTGGTGACAAACATGATGCTTTGCTAACTGGCATGCTTTGGTGGCTGAACTATATTTATCAACTCCTTTTCTTTCTTTAGATTAATGGTGTGTAACACCCCTGTTGCCCAACACAACAGGTTGAGCAGTGAGCGACTGGCACTTGATGCCTCAGATTAGTGAACACAACACAATGTGTCCAGGAGCTATAATCTGAATGTGTCCAGGAGCTATAATCTGAATGTGTCCAGGAGCTATAATCTGAATGTGTCCAGGAGCTATAATCTGAATGTGTCCAGGAGCTATAATCTGAATGTGTCCAGGAGCTATAATCTGAATGTGTCCAGGAGCTATAATCTGAATGTGTCGAGGAGCTATAATCTGAATGTGTTGAGGAGCTATAATCTGAATGTGTCCAGGAGCTATAATCTGAATGTGTCCAGGAGCTATAATCTGAATGTGTTGAGAGCTATAATCTGAATGTGTCCAGGAGCTATAATCTGAATGTGTCCAGGAGCTATAATCTGAATGTGTCAAGGAGCTATAATCTGAATGTGTCCAGGAGCTATAATCTGAATGTGTCCAGGAGCTATAATCTGAATGTGTCCAGGAGCTATAATCTGAATGTGTTGAGGAGCTATAATCTGAATATGTCCAGGAGCTATAATCTGAATGTGTCCAGGAGCTATAATCTGAATATGTCCAGGAGCTGAGCTATACTCTGAATGTGTCAAGAAGCTACAGTATATTCTTAATGCACACACTAGATTAGTAGTAAGAACAGTTTGGTCTCCAAGTGCTCCTAGCTGATTTAATGATTATTCTGCTTAGCTAGCAGGTTTAGTAACTGTACTGAACATGCACGTCAAACTTTGCACTGTGCCCCAGTTTGAGATTCTGCCACAGACTCACAGATGCCCGACCTCTCCCCCAACATAATCTCTATGGTATTTATTCACCCTATATGATTGATTGTGGACCTTTAAGAAAAGTAAAGGTATCATGAACACATGCAAGATGACTTCAAAACATGTCAGTGTGTGTTTACTGCTTACTGTGCAGGTGATGGTACATCGGACAAACGTGCATCAGGTATGTGTGTGTGTCCCATTCTGTATCAGGTGTGTGCGTGTGCGTGTGTGTGTGTGTGTGTGTGTGTGCGTGCGTGCGTGTCTGTTTGTCCCTGAGTCCATGTCCGTATTCTGTAGCAGGAGCTCAAACACTGGTGTCTATATGCAACAGCAGGGGATGCCAGAGTCATGGAGAAGAGGCGTGTGGTGTGTTGCTTACTTAAAGCCCCATCCGGTCCCCCCCAGCACTATGGCAGCCACCAGGATGGCGCCGGCGATGGAGCCTATTATAAGATTGGTGGCACTAGGACCTACAAAGGGTTATGGGGGAGAAAGACATGAATGACTCACGTATGGTATATTTTTTGCATGTTTATAAGGACCTTCTACTCAACGTTGCCATGGTAGTAGTGATTATCAGGACCTTCTACTCAATGTTACCATGGTAGTAGTGATTATCAGGACCTTCTACTCAACGTTACCATGGTAGTAGTGATTATCAGGACCTTCTACTCAACGTTACCATGGTAGTAGTGATTATCAGGACCTTCTACTCAATGTTACCATGGTAGTCGTGATTATCAGGACCTTCTACTCAACGTTACCATGGTAGTAGTGATTATCAGGACCTTCTACTCAATGTTACCATGGTAGTAGTGATTATCAGGACCTTCTACTTAACGTTACCATGGTAGTAGTGATTATCAGGACCTTCTACTCAATGTTACCATGGTAGTAGTGATTATCAGGACCTTCTACTCAACGTTACCATGGTAGTAGTGATTATCAGGACCTTCTACTCAACGTTACCATGGTAGTAGTGATTATCAGGACCTTCTACTCAATGTTACCATGGTAGTCGTGATTATCAGGACCTTCTACTCAACGTTACCATGGTAGTAGTGATTATCAGGACCTTCTACTCAACATTACCATGGTAGTAGTGATTATCAGGATCTTCTACTCAACGTTACCATGGTAGTAGTGATTATCAGGACCTTCTACTCAACGGTACCATGGTAGTAGTGATTATCAGGACCTTCTACTCAACGTTACCGTGGTAGTAGTGATTATCATGACCTTCTACTCAACGTTGCCATGGTATTAGTGATTATCAGGACCTTCTACTCAATGTTACCATGGTAGTAGTGATTATCAGGACCTTCTACTCAACGTTACCATGGTAGTAGTGATTATCAGGACCTTCTACTCAACGTTACCATGGTAGTAGTGATTATCAGGACCTTCTACTCAATGTTACCATGGTAGTCGTGATTATCAGGACCTTCTACTCAACGTTACCATGGTAGTAGTGATTATCAGGACCTTCTACTCAATGTTACCATGGTAGTAGTGATTATCAGGACCTTCTACTCAACGTTACCATGGTAGTAGTGATTATCAGGACCTTCTACTCAATGTTACCATGGTAGTAGTGATTATCAGGACCTTCTACTCAACGTTACCATGTAGTAGTGATTATCAGGACCTTCTACTAACGTTACCATGGTAGTAGTGATTATCAGGACCTTCTACTCAATGTTACCATGGTAGTCGTGATTATCAGGACCTTCTACTCAACGTTACCATGGTAGTAGTGATTATCAGGACCTTCTACTCAACATTACCATGGTAGTAGTGATTATCAGGACCTTCTACTCAACGTTACCATGGTAGTAGTGATTATCAGGACCTTCTACTCAACGGTACCATGGTAGTAGTGATTATCAGGACCTTCTACTCAACGTTACCGTGGTAGTAGTGATTATCAGGACCTCCTACTCAACGTTGCCATGGTAGTAGTGATTATCAGTACCTTCTACTCAACGTTACCATGGTAGTAGTGATTATCAGGACCTTCTACTCAACGTTACCATGGTAGTAGTGATTATCAGTGATTATATATTAATTGTGAATCTGATGTGATGTGGCAGTTTGCTTGTAAATTAAAAGTCTACATTCCAGGGGTCCTATTGCCTACAGGTGGAGGTACTGTAAGAGGTTTTGAAAAGTTGACCAGAACAAAATGGTCCCGATAAACATGGTCGTTTGCGCATAACAAATCTCGGGAGATCATAAACCTCTCTTACTGTATTATCTTAGACTGAGAGATGTTTTACTCCTTTATGGCAGCATGTACCTAGCTACAGTCTCAGCCTAACCTACATTAGCTTCCGATGACAGGCTGCATGAAGTTAGGGACAGGTGATCTATATGCGGATAAATGGACAGTGGAAAATGACCACATTGGATCTCTTTGGGAGTCCTAGTCACCACTCACAGACAGGATACATTATCTCACTACGGTTCACTTCTCTTGACCGGGGTCTATCTCCATCTCTATCTCTGAAGTGCTAATATTTAGTCAAACTTACAGATATTGAATATTTTTTTTCTTGAGGCGATCTGCACCTCTGTGTTCAGTCCGCCATCTTCCTCAAACCGCCACTATCATTATTCTATAACAAAGAATGCTGTTTGTTCTTTGTTACAGAGCCAAACATACTGGAGAAGTGGTTTATCCATACATTATCCATCTTCATTTTGGATAGATAACTCTTCGTGTTGTTATTTGTTTGGAGTTTTCAGATTTTCCCAGAAGTGGTTAGATTCTATAGATTCTTCAATTACATTGAACTGATTTCTGAAGTGCTGTTCATTATTTTTCCGTAGTGTATTTCTGTATTAGTGATTCACCACAGTGAAGGCATAGGCTCAGGGTTTCTGGGTCTCTATGTTTTGCAATTTCTTTCTTAGGTTTTTGCCTTCTTCATCAAACCATTTGCCCTTGTTGTTAATTTTTTGTTGTTGCCTGCTTGCAATGTTTTGATGTGATAGGGAAGCTAAGAGGTCAAATATACTGTTTAGGTTTTCTACTATGACAGTGAAACGTTTTGTCTAGGAAGTTGTCTAGAAGGGATTGATGTCTATATCTGTGATTATGGTGATATCATTATGTCTATATCTGTGATGATATCATGATGTCTATATCTGTGATGATATCATGATGTCTATATCTGTGATGATATCATGATGTCTATATCTGTGATGATACAGTGCCTTGCGAAAGTATTCGGCCCCCTTAAACTTTGCGACCTTTTGCCACATTTCAGGCTTCAAACATAAAGATATAAAACTGTCTTTTTTTGTGAAGAATCAACAACAAGTGGGACACAATCATGAAGTGGAACGACATTTATTGGATATTTCAAACGTTTTTAACAAATCAAAAACTGAAAAATTGGGCGTGCAAAATTATTCAGCCCCTTTACTTTCAGTGCAGCAAACTCTCTCCAGAAGTTCAGTGAGGATCTCTGATTGATCCAATGTTGACCTAAATGACTAATGATGATAAATACAATCCACCTGTGTGTAATCAAGTCTCCGTATAAATGCACCTGCACTGTGATAGTCTCAGAGGTCCGTTAAAAGCGCAGAGAGCATCATGAAGAACAAGGAACACACCAGGCAGGTCCGAGATACTGTTGTGAAGAAGTTTAAAGCCGGATTTGGATACAAAAATATTTCCCAAGCTTTAAACATCCCAAGGAGCACTGTGCAAGCGATAATATTGAAATGGAAGGAGTATCAGACCACTGCAAATCTACCAAGACCTGGCCGTCCCTCTAAACTTTCAGCTCATACAAGGAGAAGACTGATCAGAGATGCAGCCAAGAGGCCCATGATCACTCTGGATGAACTGCAGAGATCTACAGCTGAGGTGGGAGACTCTGTCCATAGGACAACAATCAGTCGTATATTGCACAAATCTGGCCTTTATGGAAGAGTGGCAAGAAGAAACCCATTTCTTAAAGATATCCATAAAAAGTGTTGTTTAAAGTTTGCCACAAGCCACCTGGGAGACACACCAAACATGTGGAAGAAGGTGCTCTGGTCAGATGAAACCAAAATTGAACTTTTTGGCAACAATGCAAAACGTTATGTTTGGCGTAAAAGCAACACAGCTGAACACACCATCCCCCACTGTCAAACATGGTGGTGGCAGCATCATGGTTTGGGCCTGCTTTTCTTCAGCAGGGACAGGGAAGATGGTTAAAATTGATGGGAAGATGGATGGAGCCAAATACAGGACCATTCTGGAAGAAAACCTGATGGAGTCTGCAAAAGACCTGAGACTGGGACGGAGATTTGTCTTCCAACAAGACAATGATCCAAAACATAAAGCAAAATCTACAATGGAATGGTTCAAAAATAAACATATCCAGGTGTTAGAATGGCAAAGTCAAAGTCCAGACCTGAATCCAATCGAGAATCTGTGGAAAGAACTGAAAACTGCTGTTCACAAATGCTCTCCATCCAACCTCACTGAGCTCGAGCTGTTTTGCAAGGAGGAATGGGAAAAAATTTCAGTCTCTCGATGTGCAAAACTGATAGAGACATACCCCAAGCGACTTACAGCTGTAATCGCAGCAAAAGGTGGCGCTACAAAGTATTAACTTAAGGGGGCTGAATAATTTTGCACGCCCAATTTTTTTTTTGTTTTGTTAAAAAAGTTTAAAATATCCAATAAATGTCATTCCACTTCATGATTGTGTCCCACTTGTTGTTGATTCTTCACAAAAAAATACAGTTTTATATCTTTATGTTTGAAGCCTGAAATGTGGCAAAAGGTCGCAAAGTTCAAGGGGGCCGAATACTTTCGCAAGGCACTGTATTAGAGGCCACAGCTACAGCGCCTATTCTCCTGGGAATCATTAGATGTATCTGTGTGCCTATTCCAGAATAATAACTTTAATGATTAGAATCAAATTGATTTGTTTAGCACCTTTCATACACGCATCAGCAACTTAAAGTGCTGTTAAGATTAGCACAATAAAACAATAAGAGTAACAAAAGCAGACATAAAATATATATATATAACATTAACATAAACATTTATAAATGTTTATATTTTTTTTTTTTTAATATTTATAAATAAACACAGTCAAAGAAGAATTAAAAGGCACACTAGTTAAATGCCATCGCCATCTTGAAGGACCTTCCATTCACTTTGACATGTACAAATGTTCTGCGACATGTATAGTTGAAGTCGGAAGTTTTCCATACACTTAGGTTGGAGTCATTGAAACTTGTTTTTCAACCACTCCACACATTTCTTGTTAACAAATTATAGTTTTGGCATGTCGGTTAGGACATCTACTTTGTGCATGACACAAGTCATTTTTCCAACAATTGTTTACAGACAGATTATTTCACTTATAATTCACTGTATCACAAGTCCAGTGGGTCAGACGTTTACATACACTAAGTTGACTGTGCCTTTAAACAGCTTGGAAAATTCCAGAAAATTATCTCATGGCTTGAGAAGCTTCTGATAGGCTAATTGACAGTACTTGAGTCAATTGGAGGCGTACCTGTGGATGTATTTCAAGGCCTAACTTCAAACTCAGTGCCTCTTTGTTTGACATCATGGGAAAATCAAAAGAAATCAGCGAAGACCTCAGAAAAATAATTGTAAACCCTCACAAATCTGGTTCATCCTTGGGAGCAATTTCCAAACGCCTGAAGGTACCACATTCATCGTACAAGCAAAAGTA
Source organism: Oncorhynchus mykiss (assembly GCF_057628025.1). Classification (NCBI taxonomy): domain Eukaryota; kingdom Metazoa; phylum Chordata; class Actinopteri; order Salmoniformes; family Salmonidae; genus Oncorhynchus; species Oncorhynchus mykiss. The sequence goes on along the minus strand of NC_143043.1, from coordinate 50,050,378 downwards.
TGCAAGTATAAACACCATGGGACCATGCAGCCGCCATACTGCTCATGAAGGAGACGCGTTCTGTCTCCTAGAGATGAACGTACTTTGGGCGAAAGGTGCAAATCAATCCCAGAACAACAGCAAAGTACCTTGTAAAGATGCTGGAGGAAACAGGTACAAAAGTATCTATATCCACAGTAAAACGAGTCCTATATAGACATAACCTGAAAGGCTAACAAGTTAAACAATTTAAAGCCAATGCTACCAAATACTAATTGAGTGTATGTAAACTTCTGACCCACTGGAAATGTGATGAAAGAAATAAAATCTGAAATAAATCATTCTCTCTACTATTATTCTGACATTTCACATTCTTAAAATAGTGGTGATCCTAACTGACCTATGACAGGGAATTTGTACTAGGATTAAATGTCAGGAATTGTGAAAACTGAGTTTAAATGTATTCGGCTAAGGTAAACCGTCTGACTTCAACTGTAGCTCTGATCTTTAGACAGAAGAAGGTATTTGAAAACCAACTGCCGTAAAGATGATCAGAAAGTCAAAGGAATGATTCTAGTCAGGGAAGCGTGTTACTTTAGTCTACCATAGATAGGTTCTGAAAACGAGATGGAAACAAACCTTTTGGTTCTTCGTCTTCTGTGGGTGCAGGCTCCTTGGGAGGGTCGGGCATGCTGCAGTCAGTCCCCGCCCAGGTGGTGTCACAGGTGCACGACGCCTCGTTGTTACACACCTGGCCAGGTAGGACAAAGGGAGGAAGAGAGATGGCAGGGAGGAATTCATTAATCTACGCTCCATGACAAATTAATACGTCACCCTTGTTAAACTCGTCCCCGGGCTCAATTACTACTGCATGCTGGGGATTTTACACGATTGGTGAAATTGTAGTGAATAATTCACTTGCTGACACTGTGTCATTGGAGACACCATTGTGGGCCCTTATGGCTAATAACAAAGCCTTCAAGGTTGTAGTTCTGGGCTCGGGTCATATGGGTACACCTAAAGCAGAGATCATCAACTAGATTCAGCTTCATATGGGTACACCTAGAGCAGAGATCATCAACTAGATTCAGCTTCATATGGGTACAGCTAGAGCAGGGATCATCAACTAGATTCAGCTTCATATGGGTACACCTAGAGCAGGGATCAACTAGATTCAGCTTCATATGGGTACACCTAGAGCAGGGATCAACTAGACTCAGCTTCATATGGGTACACCTAGAGCAGGGATCATCAACTAGATTCAGCTTCATATGGGTACACCTAGAGCAGGGATCATCAACTAGATTCAGCTTCATATGGGTACACCTAGAGCAGGGATCAACTAGATTCAGCTTCATATGGGTACACCTAGAGCAGGGATCAACTAGACTCAGCTTCATATGGGTACACCTAGAGCAGGGATCAACTAGACTCAGCTTCATATGGGTACACCTAGAGCAGGGATCAACTAGATTCAGCTTCACATGGGTACACCTAGAGCAGGGATCATCAACTAGACTCAGCTTCATATGGGTACACCTAGAGCAGGGATCATCAACTAGACTCAGCTTCATATGGGTACACCTAGAGCAGGGATCATCTAGATTCAGCTGCGGGATCATTTGTGGACTGCAAATTGACCACAAGAAGGCCAAACAGATATGTTTGACTAAAACATACTAATTTCAAACCTTACATTTGTATCCAATCACGTTGTGTCTCTATTATGTGTGGGAAATACTTGGGAACAGATTTCTTCAATTAAAATCACTTGGAACTGTTTTTATTTTTTTTTACAGTCTTTTAATGTCCAACACTGAACCCCCCCAGAAAACTTAAACCAACCACAGGCCAAATTCGTCCCGCGGGCCGCTAGTTGGGGAACCCTGACCTACAGGGTGAACCAGCTCCCCTGGACTCACCCCGTGGGATGAGCACACCTGGCCGTTGGGCCCGCTGGGGCAGGTGCTCATGTTGAGGGACTGGATGGGCAGACACTTGTGGTCAAGGCACATCATGGACGGCCCGCAGGGCGCTCCGTCCTCCACGTAGCCTAAGTCCGTCTCATCGTCCAAAAGAACATGGCCACCACTGGAGAGAGAGAGAGAGAGAGAGAGAGAGAGACCATAGAGAGAGAGAGAAACAGAGAGATAGAGAGAGACCATAGAGAGAGAGAGAGACCATAGAGAGAGAGAGACCATAGAAAGAGAGAGACCATAGAGAGAGAGAGACCATAGAGAGAGAGAGAGAGACCATATAGAGAGAGAGAGAGAGAGAGAGACCATAGAGAGAGAGAGAGACCATAGAGAGGGAGAGAGACCATAGAGAGGGAGAGAGACCACAGAGAGAGAGAGAGGCGAGTTAGTATCCGTATGTTGTCTCTGTGCGTTGACCGGTGAGGAGGTTGTATCCACCTGCAGTTCACCGGCCTGCCCTGATGGTTGAAGGTGGTACGAGTGATGTCTCCCTTCATCATGCCGATGCGGGGGTTGTGTCCGATGTTACTGCACAGCAGGAACCCACAGAACACATCACTGCATAGGGAGAAACAGAGACGTTGCAACACTGTATATATATACGTAATATGACATTTGTAATGTCTTTATTGTTTTGAAACTTCTGTATGTGTAATGTTCACTGTTAATTTGTATTGTTTATTTCACTTTTGTATATTATCTACCTCACTTGCTTTGGCAATGTTAACACATGTTTCCCCTGTCAATAAAGCCCATTGAATTGACTAAGGGAACATTGACAAATGGTGAATACTACATTTGATGCAGAACAGACACAGCAGTACTGGACTACTGGACTATTTGTTCTGGTATAGTGCATGACTACAGTGTACACCAGTGTATATTTGGTATCAGCTGTAAACTCACTGCTTGCTGCACTGGAGCCACTTATCTCCATCCTTTCCACAGTTACCCTTCTCGGTTCCTTCTGTGTTTAGCTTCTCGTAGCAGAACTTCTCAGACCCGCCCGCCTCTGCACAAGGAGGTGACACGGGAGAGGAGAAAGGGAGGAGGGTGACCACACCTCAATACAAGCTAATATCACTAAAGTACAAGTCTCAGATTCTCTGAATTTTATAGGACATATCTTGCCACTGTACTGGCATTGAGTAACTTAAGCAAGGGGGATTCTGAACTCACTTGGGCCCCAGAGATATTTGCACTGGTTTCCTCTGGTCTTACACTCTCCGCTGTAGCAGCGCCCCTAAAGAGACAAAATCATATCAAATGTATTTACATAGCACCTCAAAAAGTGCTTCTACAGAAACCCAGTCTAAAACCCCAAACAGCAAGCAATGCATGTGTAGAATCATGGAGTATACTCATTCATTTCCTATATGTTCAAGCAAGTTCATAATGACAATCATTTTCTAAATCACATCATCTGAATAGGTATCCAGTATGTCCTTGTGGCTTAGTGATCATGCTGCCCACCTGGTCGACTTGACATTGGTAGCCATCTTGTTTGTGGAGGTTGGGAGGGCACTACAATGAACATAAAAAAGATTCCCTTTTAAGACAGATGAACGTTTCATCCTGTTTCAGAAATGAATGGTTAGAGCCCAACTCACCTGGCCAGAGTCTCCTGAGCATGTCTCTGAGATGTCACAGTCATTCACCGCATAGCGACAACTGTAACCACGTGGGTAGAACTAACATAGAAAGAGAGAACAAGAGACAGGGATTTCCTGTACCAATCTTATCAGGTCTCTTAAGTGAACACTAACACAAAAAAACATACTGGTGATTAAACAGCCATATCGGTTCTTAGTGAGCATCCTGACACAGTGATCAAACAGCCATAATGGTTCTTAGTGAGCAACCTGACACAGTGATTAAACAGCCATATCGGTTCTTAGTGAGCATCCTGACACAGTGATTAAACAGCCATAATGGTTCTTAGTGAGCAACCTGACACAGTGATTAAACAGCCATATTGGTTCTTAGTGAGCATCCTGACACAGTGATTAAACAGCCATATCGGTTCTTAGTGAGCATCCTGACACAGTGATTAAACAGCCATATCGGTTCTTAGTGAGCATCCTGACACAGTGATTAAACAGCCATATCGGTTCTTAGTGAGCATCCTGACACAGTGATTAAACAGCTCTTACCAGACAAGTGTTGTTGCAGCAAGGTCCGTCAGCGCAATGTGCACCATTAGCTAGGGAACACTTCTTACAGCAGTCCTTGTAGCACTCCTACAACATAGACGGCAGCACCAGTCTGACACTGCATTTGAACCATATTAATGAGATGTAAATAAACTAGTATTTAATAGTAACTTACTGTTCTATCTCCGCAGTCACACTCCTCTCCCACCTCAATGTATCCATTCCCACACTCTGTAGATTCAAACAGCTGCCCAAACAAACAGAATCAGAGGGTTATAACGGTATCTGAATGACTGGTTATATACAGCATCGCTCTTTTGATGTTCAGCCGTATGGCGACCGCAACGTAAACTACTCACCTTGGTCGGCCTGTTATAGAGACATGATCCACCGCCCTTCAGCAGGAACTCCTTGTAGTCTGAGATGCTGCACTTGGAGAACTTCCGGGGATGCTGGACCCTGAGGGGGAAAGGAATAGATCCACCTTTATCATCCAACTGTTCATTGACCATGTCCTAGCGTGAGAGTGAAAGGTGTGGCAGATGTTATTCACGTCAGGTGACTCTGGACCAGTGTGCAACAAGAGCCACTGTCAACAACACAAGCATGAAGTCAAGGCAACTTTCACATGCTACCGCAGGTCATGACCCTGCACAGCCTCTGGTGGGTGCAGATACAGCTCTATACATTCTGTCATTGGCCTACTATCATAGAGAGAGGCAGGGGCGCTAGGTGGTTAGCAGCTCATAGAGAGAGACAGGGGGGCTAGGTGGTTAGCAGCTCATAGAGAGAGGCAGGGGCGCTAGGTGGTTAGCAGCTCATAGAGAGGGGGGGCTAGGTGGTTAGCAGCTCATAGAGAGGGGTGGCTAGGTGTTTAACAGCTCATATAGAGAGGTTGGGGCACTAGGTGGTTAGCAGCTCATAGAGAGGGGTGGCTAGGTGGTTAGCAGCTCATAGAGAGGGGTGGCAAGGTGGTTAGCAGCTCATAGAGACTGGTGGCTAGGTGGTTAGCAGCTCATAGAGAGGGGGGGCTAGGTGGTTAGCAGCACATAGAGAGAGGCTGGGGCGCTAGGTGGTTAGCAGCACATAGAGAGGGGTGGCTAGGTGTTTAACAGCTCATATAGAGAGGCTGGGGCGCTAGGTGGTTAGCAGCTCATAGAGAGGGGTGGCTAGGTGGTTAGCAGCTCATAGAGAGGGGGGGCTAGGTGGTTAGCAGCACATAGAGAGAGGCTGGGGCGCTAGGTGGTTAGCAACACATAGAGAGGGGTGGCTAGGTGTTTAACAGCTCATATAGAGAGGCTGGGGCGCTAGGTGGTTAGCAGCTCATAGAGAGGGGTGGCTAGGTGGTTAGCAGCTCATAGAGAGAGGCTGGGGCGCTTGGTGGTTAGCAGCACATAGAGAGAGGCAGGGGCGCTAGGTGGTTAGCAGCTCATAGAGAGGGGGGGGGGGGGGTGGTGTTGGATCCTGCGTTTTACATTATAGCCATTACCATATATATGATTGAATATTATCTGCTGTTAGCTTGTGTGGATGTATGTATGTGTTATGCAAAATAGCTGACTTGAAACATTGTTAACAGTTTCAGGGCCATGGGCCTTTCTCATGATGGAAAAATACAGAGTAGCATGGGGTTGCAGAACAAGCGGTCTTTTGTTAGATAACAGGAGCCAGGTGCGAGATAACGGTATGAGCGCATGGATGTTCTTCACAGCAACAGTTACATCTATCAACAGAAGCGCCAAGAGGCGGGGACCCGCCTGAGCGCCTGCAATAGGCTGAGCAAGTTTAAACCACGCCCAGTCTCTACTGTGATAGGCCAACAGACGGGTTGGAACTGTCTATCACAGTATAAAGAATACTGTTTACATACATCTTGTCAGTTCTCTGTTCTGCCCTGCGTGGTATTACAGAGAGCCCGTATATACGAAAGTTGCATTTGCCATTTATTACTTAGCTAATAAAAAATACATAGTATAAAATCGGTGACTCATTGTTATATTAGGTGGTTATCAGCACATAGAGAGAGGCAGGGGCGCTAGGTGGTTAGCAGCTCATAGAGAGGGGGGGCTAGGTGGTTATCAGCACATAGAGAGGCAGGGGCGCTAGGTGGTTAGCAGCTCATAGAGAGGGGGGGCTAGGTGGTTAGCAGCACATAGAGAGAGGCAGGGGCGCTAGGTGGTTAGCAGCTCATAGAGAGCGGGGGCTAGGTGGTTATCAGCACATAGAGAGAGGCAGGGGCGCTAGATGGTTAGCAGCTCATAGAGAGGGGGGGCTAGGTGGTTATCAGCACATAGAGAGAGGCAGGGGCGCTAGATGGTTAGCAGCTCATAGAGAGGGGGGCTAGGTGGTTAGCAGCACATAGAGAGAGGCAGGGGAGCTAGGTGGTTAGTAGCTCATAGAGAGGGGGGGCTAGGTGGTTAGCAGCACATAGAGAGAGGCAGGGGCGCTAGGTGGTTAGTAGCTCATAGAGAGTGGGAGCTAGGTGGTTAGCAGCTCATAGAGAGGTTGGGGCGCTAGGTGGTTAGCAGCTCATAGAGAGTGGGAGCTAGGTGGTTAGCAGCACATAGTGAGGTTGGGGCGCTAGGTGGTTAGCAGCACATATAGAGGGGGGGCTAGGTGGTTAGTAGCTCATAGAGAGGGGGGGCTAGGTGGTTAGCAGCACATAGAGAGGTTGGGGCGCTAGGTGGTTAGCAGCTCATAGAGAGTGGGAGCTAGGTGGTTAGCAGTACATAGAGAGGTTGGGGCGCTAGGTAGTTAGCAGCTCATAGAGAGTGGGAGCTAGGTGGTTAGCAGCACATAGAGAGGTTGGGGCGCTAGGTGGTTAGCAGCACATAGAGAGGTTGGGGCGCTAGGTGGTTAGCATCATTACACATTTCCCTCAATAGAAATCCGCGGAAATAATCTATTCTCTCTCCTAATAGGAGCTCTAATAATATCTGTTTCATAGTGTTATATTATCTCCCTCTCTCCTTTTCACTTTCTCTCTCTCCCCATCTCTCTCTCTCCCCACCTCTCTCTCTCCCCACTCTCCCCACCTCTCTCTCTCCCCAACTCTCTCTCTCTCTCTCTCTCCCCACCTCTCTCTCTCTCTCCCCATCTCTCTCTCTCCCCATCTCTCTCTCTCCCCACCTCTCTCTCTCCCCACTCTCCCCACCTCTCTCTCTCCCCAACTCTCTCTCTCTCTCTCTCTCCCCATCTCTCTCTCCCCCCCATCTCTCTCTCTCTCCGCCTCAAAACTTTGGGGTCACTTAGAAATGTCCTTGTTTTTGAAAGAAAAGCATTTTTTTGTCCATTAAAATAACATAAAATTGATTAGAAAAACATTGAAGACATTGGTAATGTTGTAAATGACTGTTGCAGCTGGAAATGGCTGATTTTTTATGGAATACAGAGGCCCATTATCAGCAACCATCACTCCTGTGTTCCGATGGCACGTGGTGTTAGCTAATCCAAGTTTACCATTTTAAAAGGCTAATTGATCATTAGAAAACCCTTTTGCAATTATGTTAGCACAGCTGAAAACTGTATCTGTATCTGTATCTGGAGCATCAGCATTTGTGGGTTTGATTACAGGCTCAAAATGGCCAGAAACAAATAGCTTTCTTCTGAAACTCGTCAGTCTAATCTTGTTCTGAGAAATGAAGGCTATTCCATGCGAGAACTTGCCAAGAAACTGAAGATCTCGTACAACGGTGTGTACTACTCCCTTCACAGAACAGCGCAAACTGTCTCTAAACAGAATAGAAAGAGGAGTGGTCAGGCCCCGGTGCACAACTGAGCAAGAGGACAAGTACATTAGATTGTCTAGTTTGAGATATCCCTTTGGGGTCACTTTCTCTCTCACCCCACCTCTCTCTCTCCCCGCAAAACTGACAGAGACATACCCAAAGCAACTTACAGCTGTAATCGCAGCAAAAGGTGGCGCTACAAAGTATTAACTTAAGGGGGCTGAATAATTTTGCACGCCCAATTTTTCAGTTTTTGATTTGTTAAAAAAGTTTGAAATATCCAATAAATGTCGTTCCACTTCATGATTGTGTCCCACTTGTTGTTGATTCTTCACAAAAAAAATACAGTTTTATATCTTTATGTTCGAAGCCTGAAATGTGGCAAAAGGTCGCAAAGTTCAAGGGGGCCGAATACTTTCTCAAGGCACTGTATATATATATCTGTCTGTGTGTATGTGTGTGTGAGGGGGCACATGTGACAGGGAGAGCGAGACATAGACAGAAACAGAGAGTGAGAATAACATTAGTTCAGCAGCCCATTACCCGGTATCCTCCATAATGCAGCCCACCCAGGAGTCAGAGCAGCCGCATTCCTCTGATAGAGAGAACAACACACAACATGTCCATCAAAGAAACATAAAATTATTCCAAATTTAAAACATAGATTGTAAAATGAGATATTTCAACAAAAAAAGGACTGCTTTGTAAATCTGTGAGGACATATATGAATGTGCAGTGATGAATGTGAGCTGGTCTGTGTACTTCTCTTTGCGGCTGGATCCCACTGGATGCCGAGGTTCTGTGCCAAGCTCTGGGAGAGTGACGAAGCCATAGTCCATGTGGTGCCATACTACAGGTACAAAACATTAGCAGTTACTAGTCTGTTCTGCCATAATAAAAAAAAATATGATCCTGGACATTAGACTCACCTCGTTGACCCCTACTCCACGGCTCACAGAGCACATGCCCCCGAAGTACGCTACACTGCTTCGGCGATAGTGGAAGGTCACATTGCTGTGCATCGAAGAGACACAGAGTAACTATCAGACAGACACACAGACAGGCAGACAGACAGGCAGTCAGATACACAGACAGACAGGTGGACAGGCAGACAGACATATGCTGGACATGTGAGTGGTATTTCAGCCACCCTTGGAGGAAAAATGAAAGTGGATGGGAAAAGGTTGCTTTGTTGTTAAGAGGGCCTAGTCCTTTAACGTGATCTACTGATCTGGGAAGCCATAAAGAGGCTCTGTGTGCAAGAGATACTTACTACAGCATCAGTATGGGGTGGCCCTGAGGAACAGGGAGGAGAGAGCACTTACGAGAAGAGGTGCACAGCGTCAGCGTGTTGCTTGATGCTCTGCGCCCGGTACTTAGAGAAATCTTTCAGCATGTCCAGAGGCTTCACACTGATGGGAATCGGGTCCTTGTCCGACCAGATCTCCACGGCAACCAGAACCACCCGTGTGTGCAGGTGCTCCTTAAAGATCTGTCATCGGAGCGTGTTGGGGTAGTGGGAGAACACACAGAGAGAGAGAGAGAGAGATGGAGAGATCACAGCACAGGAAGAGGAGAAGAATACTGGGTGTGAATGATCATCTGTACTGTCTGAGGACAGGACAGGACAGGACAGGGGAAACAGCACACTGAGAGCAGGGAAAGACATGGGACAAGACAGGACAGGACAAGATAGGACAGGACAGGACAAGACAGGACAGGACAGGGGAAACAGCACACTGAGAGCAGGGAAAGACATGGGACAAGACAGGACAGGACAAGATAGGACAGGACAGGACAGGGGGAACAGCACACTGAGAGCAGGGAAAGACATGGGACAGGACAAGACAGGACAGGACAGGGGAACAGCACACTGAGAGCAGGGAGAGACATGGGACAAGACAGGACAGGACAGGACAAGACAGGACAGGACAGGGGAACAGCACACTGAGAGCAGGGAGAGACATGGGACAAGACAGGACAGGACAGGGGAAACAGCACACTGAGAGCAGGGAGAGACATGGGACAAGACATGACAGGACAGGACAGGGGAAACAGCACACTGAGAGCAGGGAGAGACATGGGACAAGACATGACAGGACAGGACAGGGGAAACAGCACACTGAGAGCAGGGAGAGACATGGGACAAGACAAGACAAGACAGGACAGGAAAGCACACTGAGTCAGGGAGAGACATGGGACAAGACAGGACAGGACAGGACAGGGGATACAGCACACTGGGAGCAAGGAGAGACACAAGACTGTTATTCCACATCCCAGCTACACAGAGCAACAACAAGCACAGTGATACAGTGTATAATCTGAACATAACAGACACATGTATGGGGCCGACTGAGGGTACAGGAGACTGAGGGTACAAGAGACTCAGATTACAAGAGACTCAGATTACAGGAGACTGAGGGTACAGGAGACTCAGATTACATGAGACTCAGATTACAGGAGACTGAGGGTACTGGATACTCAGATTACAAGAGACTCAGATTACAGGAGACTGAGGGTACAGGAGACTGAGGTTACAGGAGACTGAGGGTACAAGAGACTGAGATTACAAGAGACTCAGATTACAAGAGACTCAGATTACAGGAGACTCAGATTACAGGAGATTTGAGATACAGGAAACTGAGGGAACATGAGACTCAGGGTACATGAGATAAGTAGTGTATGACACATGAGGAAGTGGTCAATTCTGGGTTCTACCTCTAGGGGAACTTCAATATAAATGGTAAACAGCTGTTCTCAACAAAAAAATACATATACATTTGATCAATTAATCTGTAAATTCAACGTTTAGATATACTTGTGTTTTGCAAACACAATAATTGATTAAGCTATGATTGATTCAACTATGATCGATGATTGATTCAAATATGATTGATTCAACTATGATTGATGATTGATTCAAATATGATTGATTCAACTATGATTGATTCAACTATGATTGATGATTGATTCAAATATGATTGATTCAACAATGATTGATGATTGATTCAAATATGATTGATTCAACTATGATTGATGATTGATTCAAATATGATTGATTCAACTATGATTGATGATTGATTCAAATATGATTGATTCAACAATGATTGATGATTGATTCAAATATGATTGATTCAACTATGATTGATGATTGATTCAAATATGATTGATTCAACTATGATTGATGATTGATTCAAATATGATTGATTCAACAATGATTGATGATTGATTCAAATATGATTGATTCAACTATGATTGATGATTGATTCAAATATGATTGATTCAACAATGATTGAAGATTGATTCAAATATGATTGATTCAACAATGATTGATGATTGATTCAAATATGATTGATTCAACTTTGATTGATGATTGATTCAAATATGATTGATTCAACTATGATTGCATTGAAAATATTATTTAGTCACACAAGAGCCAGATAATTAGAATCAGTTCAACATTATTCTAGATTGTTCTGATGGACACCCTGAAACATACACCAGAAAGAGGAGGTGAAGGTCTGAATATCTGCAGTTGAATAAAAGTTTAAAAAATAAAAAATAATAAGAATCAGTTCTCAGAGCCAACTGAAGATGTTACTCACAGCATCAACAAGGTTCACCACTGACTTGGCAGAGTTCCTGGTGTGCTGCTTGGTCTTGAGTCGCTTATACTGCAGACCACACAAAAACAATAACACAAATGTTATTCAAAACTATTATTAAGGGGAACATGAATCAATTCTCATACAAGCATCTACAACACCCTTTTAGAAAATACATAACAAAATACATGTTGATTTTTGATGGTCCACACCAACAATTAGAATAAGCCTGGTGTTTTCACATCTGGACGACGGTTACGTTAGCTAGGATATGAATCATGCATATCCACCACCACATTCGACAGTGTTGCATTCTCTTGTGGGTGTAGCTGGCTAAGCATAGGACACGAGAGGAGGAAAAACAAGTCTCCTTGGTGTTGACGGAATGCTGTCGAGACTCTTAACAGTAAAATAATGAAACATCGCTGAAATATTCATTTGTGTTTCCTGTCTTCTGTTTAGATAGTGTTGCTTGGCTTTTGAGGGCACATACCATATTATGGTCACTGACGATCATAATCTCCAAATACTTCATCTCCTCAAATACATTCCTAGGCATCTGAAAAAGCCACAGATTAGTTCACTTTCATAAGACACAGCAATGGCAGATTTATAGAGGATGAGAAGAAAATAGAGAATTATATGAGGCTACATAGCACACTAGGTTATAACAAGAGGCCACATAGCACACTAGGTTATAACATGAGGCTACATAGCACATTAGGTCATAACAAGAGGCTACATAGCACACTAGGTTATAACATGAGGCTACATAGCACACTAGGTTATAACAAGAGGCTACATAGCACACTAGGTTAGAACAAGAGGCTACAAAGCACACTAGGTAATAACAAGAGGCTACATAGCACACTAGGTTATAACAAAGCAAGGGTAGATGAACAGTAGGAGGAGTGCGTTACAGTAAGGCTAGGATTACAGTAGGGTTATTGTTACAGTAGGATTACAGTAGGGGTACAGTAGGATTACAGTAGAATTACAGTAGGGTTACAGTAGGGTTAGGGTTACAGTAGGATTACAGTAGAATTACAGTAGGGTTACAGTAGGATTACAGTAGGGTTACAGTAGGATTACAGTAGGGTTATTGTTACAGTAAGATTACAGTAGGGTTACAGTAGGATTATAGTAGGGTTACAGTAGGGTTATTGTTACAGTATGATTACAGTAGGGTTACAGTAGGGTTACAGTAGGGTTAGAGTAGGATTACAGTAGGGTTACAGTAGGATTACAGTAGGGTTACAGTAGGATTAGTGTTACAGTAGGATTAGTGTTACAGTAGGGTTACAGTGGGGTTAGGGTTACAGTAGCTTTACAGTAGGGTTACAGTAGGATTAGGGTTACAGTAGCTTTACATTGGGGTTAGGGTTACAGTATGGTTACAGTAGGGTTACAGTAGGATTAGTGTTACAGTAGGTTTACAGTAGTGTTACAGTAGGTTTACAGTATGGTTACAGTAGGGTTAGGGTAGGGTTACAGTAGGTTTACAATATGATTAGTGTTACAGTAGGGTTACAGTAGGGTTAGGGTTACCGTATGGTTACAGTAGGGTTATAGTAGGGTTACAGTAGGATTACAGTAGGTTTACAGTATGATTAGTGTTACAGTAGGGTTATAGTAGGGTTAGGGTTACAGTAGGGTTACAGTAGGGTTAGGTTTACAGTAGTGTTACAGTAGGTTTACAGTATGGTTACAGTAGGGTTAGGGTAGGGTTACAGTAGGTTTACAATATGATTAGTGTTACAGTAGGGTTACAGTAGGGTTAGGGTTACCGTATGGTTACAGTAGGGTTATAGTAGGGTTACAGTAGGATTACAGTAGGTTTACAGTATGATTAGTGTTACAGTAGGGTTACAGTAGGGTTATTGTTACAGTATGATTACAGTAGGGTTACAGTAGGGTTACAGTAGGGTTAGAGTAGGATTACAGTAGGGTTACAGTAGGATTACAGTAGGGTTACAGTAGGATTAGTGTTACAGTAGGATTAGTGTTACAGTAGGGTTACAGTGGGGTTAGGGTTACAGTAGCTTTACAGTAGGGTTACAGTAGGATTAGGGTTACAGTAGCTTTACATTGGGGTTAGGGTTACAGTATGGTTACAGTAGGGTTACAGTAGGATTAGTGTTACAGTAGGTTTACAGTAGTGTTACAGTAGGTTTACAGTATGGTTACAGTAGGGTTAGGGTAGGGTTACAGTAGGTTTACAATATGATTAGTGTTACAGTAGGGTTACAGTAGGGTTAGGGTTACCGTATGGTTACAGTAGGGTTATAGTAGGGTTACAGTAGGATTACAGTAGGTTTACAGTATGATTAGTGTTACAGTAGGGTTATAGTAGGGTTAGGGTTACAGTAGGGTTACAGTAGGGTTAGGGTTACCGTATGGTTACAGTAGGGTTATAGTAGGGTTACAGTAGGATTACAGTAGGTTTACAGTATGATTAGTTTTACAGTAGGGTTATAGTAGGGTTAGGGTTACAGTAGGGTTACAGTAGGGTTAGGGTTACAGTAGGGTTGCAGTAGGGTTACAGTAGGGTTAGGGTAGGGTTAGAGTTAGTGTATGGTTACAGTAGGGTTAGAGTTAGGGTATGGTTACAGTAGGGTTAGGGTAGGGTTAGAGTTAGGGTATGGTTACAGTAGGGTTAGGGTAGGGTTAGGGTAGAGTTAGAGTTAGGGTATGGTTACAGTAGGGTTAGAGTTAGGGTATGGTTACAGTAGGGTTACAGTAGGGTTAGAGTTAGGGTATGGTTACAGTAGGGTTAGAGTTAGGGTATGGTTACAGTAGGGTTAGGGTAGGGTTAGAGTTAGGGTATGGTTACAGTAGGGTTAGGGTAGGGTTAGGGTAGAGTTAGAGTTAGGGTATGGTTACAGTAGGGTTAGAGTTAGGGTATGGTTACAGTAGGGTTACAGTAGGGTTAGAGTTAGGGTATGGTTACAGTAGGGTTAGAGTTAGGGTATGGTTACAGTAGGGTTAGGGTAGGGTTGGGGTAGGGTTAGAGTTAGGGTATGGTTACAGTAGGGTTACAGTAGGGTTAGAGTTAGGGTATGGTTACAGTAGGGTTAGGGTAGGGTTAGAGTTAGGGTATGGTTACAGTAGGGTTAGGGTAGGGTTAGGGTAGGGTTTGAGTTAGGGTATGGTTACAGTTGGGTTAGGGTAGGGTTAGGGTAGGGTTAGAGTTAGGGTATGGTTACAGTAGGGTTAGGGTAGGGTTAGGGTAGGGTTAGAGTTAGGGTATGTTTACAGTAGGGTTACAGTAGGGTTAGAGTTAGGGTATGGTTACAGTAGGGTTACAGTAGGGTTAGAGTTAGGGTATGGTTACAGTAGGGTTACAGTAGGGTTAGAGTTAGGGTATGGTTACAGTAGGGTTACAGTAGGGTTAGAGTTAGGGTATGGTTACAGTAGGGTTACAGTAGGGTTAGAGTTAGGGTATGGTTACAGTAGGGTTACAGTAGGGTTACAGTTAGGGTAGGGTTACAGTAGGGTTACAGTAGGGTTAGAGTTAGGGTATGGTTACAGTAGGGGTACAGTAGGGTTAGAGTTAGGGTATGGTTACAGTAGGGTTACAGTAGTGTTAGAGTTAGGGTAGGGTTACAGTAGGGTTACAGTAGGGTTAGAGTTAGGGTATGGTTACAGTAGGGTTACAGTAGGGTTAGAGTTAGGGTATGGTTACAGTAGGGTTACAGTAGGGTTAGAGTTAGGGTAGGGTTACAGTAGGGTTACAGTAGGGTTGGGGTAGGGTTAGAGTTAGGGTATGGTTACAGTAGGGTTGGGGTTAGAGTAGGGTTAGAGTTAGGGTATGGTTACAGTAGGGTTACAGTAGGGTTAGAGTTAGGGTAGGGTTACAGTAGGGTTGCAGTAGGGTTAGAGTTAGGGTATGGTTACAGTAGGGTTACAGTAGGGTTAGAGTTAGGGTATGGTTACAGTAGGGTTACAGTAGGGTTAGAGTTAGGGTATGGTTACAGTAGGGTTGGGGTAGGGTTAGGGTAGGGTTAGAGTTAGGGTATGGTTACAGTAGGGTTACAGTAGGGTTAGAGTTAGGGTATGGTTACAGTAGGGTTACAGTAGGGTTAGAGTTAGGGTATGGTTACAGTAGGGTTACAGTAGGGTTAGAGTTAGGGTATGGTTACAGTAGGGTTACAGTAGGGTTAGAGTTAGGGTAGGGTTACAGTAGGGTTACAGTAGGGTTAGAGTTAGGGTATGGTTACAGTAGGGGTACAGTAGGGTTAGAGTTAGGGTATGGTTACAGTAGGGTTACAGTAGTGATAGAGTTAGGGTAGGGTTACAGTAGGGTTAGAGTTAGGGTATGGTTACAGTAGGGTTACAGTAGGGTTAGAGTTAGGGTATGGTTACAGTAGGGTTACAGTAGGGTTAGAGTTAGGGTAGGGTTACAGTAGGGTTACAGTAGGGTTGGGGTAGGGTTAGAGTTAGGGTATGGTTACAGTAGGGTTGGGGTTAGAGTAGGGTTAGAGTTAGGGTATGGTTACAGTAGGGTTACAGTAGGGTTAGAGTTAGGGTAGGGTTACAGTAGGGTTACAGTAGGGTTACAGTAGGGTTAGAGTTAGGGTATGGTTACAGTAGGGTTACAGTAGGGTTAGAGTTAGGGTATGGTTACAGTAGGGTTACAGTAGGGTTAGAGTTAGGGTAGGGTTACAGTAGGGTTGGGGTAGGGTTAGGGTAGGGTTAGAGTTAGGGTATGGTTACAGTAGGGTTACAGTAGGGTTAGAGTTAGGGTATGGTTACAGTAGGGTTGGGGTTAGAGTAGGTGGAGTGTTTTACAAAATCCCTTTAAGGGACTGATGAGGTCACAGACTTACAGCCCGCTTTTTCCTGCGCTTCAGCCAGGACATGTCGTCCAGCTCCGAAAGCAGCCGCTCGTCCTTCACTAGAGAAACACGGGAACACAGAAACACAATAGCAAAGGTTGATAAACACACTGAGGTCTACGCCAGGATACCGATGCCATGCTGGGTTCTGTGGTTATGTGTCAACAGTCCCAACCTGCGTCATACACTAAAGTATTAAGTTGAGGTATGCTTTAAGTTAATTTACCTTCCACTCTACAAACCAAATCAAGCGCAACACAGGGTTTTTGAACGTATTTGACATCATGTACTTGACCCAGATGAGGGGAATCTAATGTCAGCGTTAGTAGGAGAGGTTCTGGAAGGCCAGGTAGACAGGCCATGAGAGTGTTGATGTAAAGTGGTGGAGGGCGGGTGGACGTTATAATGCAAGATCCAAGATGGCAGTCAGATGCAGAACACCTTACCCAGTTCCTCGGAGTCACTGTTCCACTGGAGGCTGGGCATCCTGCGCAGTGAGTGGGGCCGTGCGGCTGTATCCTGTGAGGGAAAAACCATCAACAGGCCGTCAACAGGGGTGTGATGAGGGTGGAGGGAACAGGGAACAGGGGTCAAGTTACAGAAGAAGAGGGTATCGGAGGGTATTCCCATTTCACTGTATAACAAGGCACATGATCAGGTTTTCACAACTACAGAATCAACATTAATCAGTAAATAAAATGGAATACTTGGCTACCCTAAACACATTATCATTACATTACCATGATCCTTTCCATTACCATTAATCTTTCCATGATCATTATCATTCCATTATCATTAATCTTTCCATTATCACTGTCCTTTCCACTATTATCATTATCCTTTCCGGTGTCATTATCATTCATCTTTCCATTATAATTATAATTCCCATTATCATTATAATTCCATTATAATTTCCATTGTTATTAATCCTTTCCGTTAAGGGTAAAGGAGGACTTAGTAAGGGTAAAGGAGGACTTAGTAAGGGTAAAGGAGGCTTTAGTAAGGGTAAAGGAGGCATTAGTAAGGGTAAAGGAGGCTTTAGTAAGGGTAAAGGAGGCTTTAGTAAGGGTAAAGGAGGCTTTAGTAAGGGTAAAGGAGACTTTAGTAAGGGTAAAGGAGGCTTTAGTAAGGGTAAGATTAATGGTAATGGAAAGGATCATGGTAATGTAATGATAATGTGTTTAGGGTAGCCAAGTATTCCATTTTATTTACTGATTAATGTTGATTCTGTAAAGGAGGACTTAGTAAGGGTAAAGGAGGCTTTAGTAAGGGTAAAGGAGGCTTTAGTAAGGGTAAAAGAGGCTTTAGTAAGGGTAAAGGAGGCTTTAGTAAGGGTAAAATAGGCTTTAGTAAGGGTAAAGGAGGCTTTAGTAAGGGTAAAGGAGGCATTAGTAAGGGTAAAGGAGGACTTAGTAAGGGTAAAGGAGACTTTAGTAAGGGTAAAGGAGGCTTTAGTAAGGGTAAAGGAGGCTTTAGTAAGGGTAAAGGAGGCTTTAGTAAGGGTAAAAGAGGCTTTAGTAAGGGTAAAGGAGGACTTAGTAAGGGTAAAGGAGACTTTAGTAAGGGTAAAGGAGGCTTTAGTAAGGGTAAAGGAGGCTTTAGTAAGGGTAAAGGAGGCATTAGTAAGGGTAAAGGAGGACTTAGTAAGGGTAAAGGAGGCTTTAGTAAGGGTAAATGAGGCTTTAGTAAGGGTAAAGGAGGACTTAGTAAGGGTAAAGGAGGCTTTAGTAAGGGTAAAGGAGGCTTTAGTAAGGGTAAAGGAGGCTTTAGTAAGGGTAAAGGAGGACTTAGTAAGGGTAAAGGAGGACTTAGTAAGGGTAAAGGAGGACTTAGTAAGGGTAAAGGAGACTTTAGTAAGGGTAAAGGAGGCTTTAGTAAGGGTAAAGGAGGCTTTAGTAAGGGTAAAGGAGACTTTAGTAAGGGTAAAGGAGGCTTTAGTAAGGGTAAAGGAGGCCTTAGTAAGGGTAAAGGAGGCTTTAGTAAGGGTGAAGGAGGCCTTAGTAAGGGTAAAAGTGGCAAAAGCGATCCTAGCAGTAGCACAAGTAGAGGTAGAACAATGTTATTTGTGTAGCAAAGATTGTTAAAAACCTAAATGGAAGGAAGAACTTACAATTGAGTGAGTCTGTTGCAAAGGCTCCATTATATAGAGATAGAGTCCATCGTCAAACATTCCGCTGTCAGGCAAAGGCAGGGGGAACGAGAGGCAAAGTGAAGAGAGAAGACAGTCAATACCGAGTCAATAGCAGCTGTCGAGAGCACAGATGAATCTCCACACATATTCCAGGCACGGATTATTATATGTACAACTGCTGCTGTTCCTTCACTTACTGCAGCCCATTGCAGGTAGACAAGGCCACGTGGGAATCATCTTTCCCCCTCACCTGGCCGTGGTAGTAACAGTGTTCACCACCCTGAGGGAACACAGAAACAACACTTAAACAGCACTTAAACAGCACTTAAACAACATGTAAACAACACTTATACAACACTTACACAACACTTATACAACACTTAAACAACACTTATACAACACTTACACAACACTTATACAACACTTAAACAACACTTATACAACACGTACACAGCACTTATACAACACTTAAACAACACTTAGACAACACTTAGACAACACTTAAACAGCACTTAAACAACACTTATACAACACTTATACAACACTTAAACAACACTTAAACAGCACTTAAACAACATGTAAACAACACTTATACAACACTTACACAACACTTATACAACACTTAAACAACACTTATACAACACTTATACAACACTTAAACAACACTTAGACAACACTTAGACAACACTTAAACAGCACTTAAACAACACTTATACAACACTTATACAACACTTATTCAACACTTAAACAGCACTCAAACAACATGTAAACAACATGTAAACAACACTTATACAACACTTACACAACACTTATAAAACACTTAAACAGCACTTAAACAACATGTAAACAACACTTATACAACACTTACACAACACTTATACAACACTTAAACAACACTTAGACAACACTTAAACAGCACTTAAACAACATGTAAACAACACTTACACAACACTTACACAACACTTATACAACACTTAAACAACACTTAGACAACACTTAAACAGCACTTAAACAACATGTAAACAACACTTACACAACACTTACACAACACTTATACAACACTTAAACAACACTTAGACAACACTTCACATCACAGCAACCTAATGTGGAGGAGATGGGGGGACATGATGATTAGAGCACCACTCCAGTGGTCTTCTACAAGACATTCAACAAACAAATTAAATTCCACATACTAATCCATCTATACAATCTGGAATATGCTTCAGATGAAGTACCTTTGTGTATTTGCTGCATTATTGCAACTGTGTTGTAGTACTGTTTATTCAGTTGGGAGGACTATACTTTTCTCCAATATAGTGCATCTTCTGCTGCCTGGTTAACGAAATCAGCCCACATTTAAAAATAATACATTTCGGGAGTGTGGGTTGTGTCTGTGGGCCTCAAACTTGACTGTTCT
Source organism: Oncorhynchus mykiss (assembly GCF_057628025.1). Classification (NCBI taxonomy): domain Eukaryota; kingdom Metazoa; phylum Chordata; class Actinopteri; order Salmoniformes; family Salmonidae; genus Oncorhynchus; species Oncorhynchus mykiss. The sequence goes on along the minus strand of NC_143043.1, from coordinate 50,030,551 downwards.
CTTCAGACCTCAATGGTCCACATCTCTCTCTCTGTCTCTCTCTCTCTCAGAAAGAGCCACCATCCCACGCTGCATAGCTACTGCAGAGCGCCAGTCTCTCCTTTCCCTGTCACGTGATCTGGATTGCAGCCAGGCAGGCAGGAGAGGCAGGAGGCTGCAGGGGAGCGGAGTGGAGCCATGCTGAGTCAGCTAGCTCCATTGTGCCCAGCCTAGCCCTCAGCCCCTGAGCCCACAGCCCCTCAGCCTAGCCCTCAGCCCCTCAACCCCTCAGCCTAGCTCTCAGCCCCTCAACCCATCAGCCCCTCAGCCATCAGCCCCTCAGCCATCAGCCCCTCAGCCTGATCCTGATTCAGCAATACCAGTGGCAGTTCCCTCTCCCTTCTCTCTCTCTCTACCATCTCTCTACCATCTCTCTCTCTACCATCTCTCTCTCTACCATCTCTCTACCATCTCTCTACCCTCTCTCTCTCTCTCTCTCTACCATCCCTCCCTCTCACACTCTCTTTCTTTACCATCCCTCTCTCTCTCTCTACCATCCCTCCCTCTCACACTCTCTTTCTTTACCATCCCTCTCTCTCTCTTTCTCGACCATCCATCCTTCCTCTCCCCATCTATCCCTCCCTCCCTCTCTCTTTCTCCTTTCTCTCTCTCCCCTAGCTCTCCCTCACTCTCTTTCTTCATCATTAAAACAGAAACAGCACTTACGCAACATCAGGATGAATCAGATTTTAACATCAGAATAAATCATATTTTAACATCAGAATGAATAAGATTTTAACATCAGGATGAATCATATTTGAACATCAGAATGAATCAGATTTGAACATCAGGATGAATCAGAATTGAACATCAGAATGAATCACATTTGAACATCAGGACGAATCACATTTGAACTGATGATGCAAACTGGCACCACATACTGTATTTGATGAAGTTAGGTAATGCTAATCAACACGAGCTATATTAGGACAGATCGAGACCAAGTGGATAAATAACATCACAGTAGAAATATAAAAGTACCTCTCTGTACTCTACATGGACAATGGCCGCCATATTATTGATTTGAATGTCTGTGAACTCCAGAGGTCCTGTAGACATGGTACAACTGAAAAGTCTTTAAGCGTTTTGCTACATATTACTTTAACTATCCACTTGTACTTTGATTGGCCCTAATCAGCCCCCCATAAAACAAACCAATCCATTCTTTACCAGCTGTAGGCCCTGCGTCTTCCACTGGGAACCAATTAGGCTCCGCCCGTAAAAGAAAAAAAAAAGGTAAATGAAAACAGGAACCCAAACAGAGTGAGTGTTCTGACTGGAGATGTTACCTTCGATAGAACAGGTTTACCCTCCTCATAGTGGATCTCCACATAATCCGCCGACAACAAGTCACTGGGAAGTAGAAAGAGAAGGGGGCGTGGGTTAGTATCTGTTGTGATGACCTGCTGCCCTAACCATCTGTGGTCTGATCGAGAACCGTGACTCAGTTTTCCTTGTGGCTTACACGGAGAGGTTCATCCTGTTTTAACAGCTGAACAACATTCAACAAGCATCACAAACCTTAATCTTATTCAAACCCCCACAGTCAAATACACCCACGTCAACCTAAATACACCCACCCACATCATCTGACAGTTAAAGGTAGCTTAAACGTTGCATTCTGTGCAGCTATAGGAAGACTAGGTAAGATTCTGCATCAGCAGGTAAGATTCTGCATCAGAGGGTCAGATGCTGCATCAGTAGGTTAGATGCTGCATCAGGGGTAAGATTCTGCAGCAGTAGGTAAGATGCTGCATCAGCGGGTTAGATGCTGCATCAGGGGGTTAGATGCTGCATCAGGGGGTTAGATGCTGCATCAGCGGGTTAGATGCTGCATCAGCGGGTTAGATGCTGCATCAGGGGGTTAGATGCTGCATCAGTATTTAAGATGCTGCATCAGCGGGTAAGATGCTGCATCAGTATTTAAGATGCTGCATCAGTAGGTTAGATGCTGCATCAGCGGGTAAGATGCTGCATCAGTAGGTTAGATGCTGCATCAGTAGGTTAGATACTGCATCAGTATTTAAGATGCTGCATCAGTAGGTTAGATGCTGCATCAGTATTTAAGATGCTGCATCAGTATTTAAGATGCTGCATTAGCGGGTTAGATGCTGCATCAGCAGGTAAGATGCACCAGATCCTTTTTGTGGAGCTGCCGTGCTTCTACACCTGCATTGCTTGCTGTTTGGGGTTTTAGGCTGGGTTTCTGTACAGCACTTTGAGATATCAGCTGATGTACGAAGGGCTATATAAATACATTTGATTTTGATTTAAAGACTATACCAATAATACATTATAAGATAGATACTGTAGGTATAACACAGTAAGGTACATACTCTGAAACCGTTTGAAAATCAGTCAACACACAGTGGTGACAGCCAGCGTACAAAATGGGATCCAGAATTCATCACAAAGCTGTAATTTACAGAGCCAACCAGTGAAGTGCTCGTTGGAGTTCAAAACAATGTCAAATCTATTTTAACCTTTGAAAAATATTTAAAGCAAGAAAATATCTAAAACAATGTTTCACTATTTCACAAATGCATTGATTAGAAAGAAAATCCATGACAGACAAAACATAGAAAGAACATCAGCGACAGGCATGACATTGATATAAGACATGTCCCCTTTCAACATGGTGTCAATTTATTTTTATTTTACCTTTATTTAAGGCAAGTCAGTTAAGAACAAATTCTTATTTTCAATGATGGCCTAGGAACAGTGGGTTAACTGCCTGTTCAGGGGCAGAACGACAGGGGGTTCGGGCTCGGGGGTTTGAACTTGCAACCTTCCGGTTACTCTAACCACTAGGCTACCCTGCCGCCCCTAATGAAGCATGAGCATGATAAATGATTGTTTGAGGCCTTTGGTTCACCTTGAGCCCCCGCTGTCCTCCAGGCTGTTCCCACCGTCTGACTCAGCAAGCCATGCCACACCACACAGTTACACACAGTCAATATGTTAGCTGACCACTGACTTCAAGAGACTGCCATTTCTGCCACAATGGCACTTTTCAAGGTAACCTTGTAGATCTAATTGAACACACCCTCCCACCCCTGGACATACAGCACCGTTTGCTGCAGATAAGTAGAAACAAAATACTAAGAAAAATATTTTGAAATGTGTGTGTGCCTGACATGTTTTGAGCAATGCTCAGCGAGTGGGCAGGAAGTCCTGTACACAGTTAGGTGTAGAGAAGGAGAGGGATAGAGAGAGAGAGGGATAGAGAGAGAGAGAGAGACAGAGAGAGAGAGAGAGAGAGAGTGTCAAAGCACCAGTGAAGGGCTATTTTTAGCTTGATGGATGAGACAGGGAGAGAGCGAGAGAGAGCGAGAGAGAGCGAGAGAGAGAGAGAGAGAGAGAGAGAGAGAGAGAGAGAGAGAGATGGAGAGAAAGTGAGAGAAAGAGAGAGAGAGAGAGAGAGAGAGCGATAGAAAGAGGGGGGGAGTGCAGCATTGCAGAGTCTGGTGGGCTGGATCAGTGGAATGCAAAGATGTGTGTGTGTGTGTGTGTGTGTGTGTGTGTGTGTGTGTGTGTGTGTGAGTGAGTGAGTGGAGTGTGGGGAGAAGGGAGGCCGGAGGAAGTACACGTCGCAGTGTGCAATGTGCAGTCAGTGTGTATGAGTGTTTATGTGTGTGTGGCTAAAGAGGAGGGAGTCCTTCCCTGAGGTCTTTGAGTTCACAGGACACTGACAATGCAGTGTTAGAAGAGAGGGGGAAACCAGAAACTGCAGGAGGTTCTGGGGCCTGGCACCGGACCAGCTCCAGCCCAAATTCACTGACACGTGATGCTGTCATTGCTATGTCTCTGACACATGGAAATAATCAGCTCTGCTCAGAATTGAATAGTGATGCTATGGGAGAGGGAGGACAAGACTGTTCTGCAGCCAAGACCCAGACATACTGAATGACTGAAGCAGTCCCAGATCAATGCTTATTAAAACACAGAGGTATTATGAGCCCCCCAAAAATACTCCATCTACAATACATTAAAGGGGTTCTATGAAAACTATATTGGATAAATCCATTTGAATTCAATCACTTTTTAACAGCATCCCTTTTGATTTAAACACAACTGTCCATAAATGTTTGCAAAGTGATGGAAGGAAAAATCGATAAAGTTACATATCGGGATAGTATTTTTGACGATATGTTGTATAGTTTTGACAATATCGCAACATTATTTTTTGTGCTAGTAGGTTGGAACTGCACTGAAATTTTCCTTCATAGCTTGCTTGCTCCATATATATTTTTTAACTGAATAAAAGTGTTGGTCCCATGTTGGTCCCATGTTTCATGAGCTGAAATAAAAGATCTCAGAAAAATTCCATACATGTACGTACAAAAAGCAAATTTTTCTCAAATGTGGTGAAAAAATGTGGATACATCCCTGTTAGTGAGCATTTCTCCTTTGCCAAGATAATCCATCCACCGGACAGGTGTGGCATATCAAGAACTGATTAAACAGCATGATCATTACACAGGTGCACCTTGTGCTGGGGACAATAAAAGGCCACTAGTAAATGTGCAGTTTTGTCACACAACACAATGCCACAGATGTCTCAAAATTTGAGGGAGCGTGCAAATGGCATGCTGACTGCAGGAATGTCCACCAGAGCTGTACCCAGATAATTTAACGTGAATTTCTCTACCATAAGCCACCTGGCAATTTGAATGCACAGAGATACTATGACGAGATCCTGAGGCCCATTGTCATGCCATTCATCTGCCGCCATCACCTTATGTGATGTGGAATGATAATGCACAGCCCATGTCGCAAGGATCTGTACACAATTCCTGGAAGCTAAAAATGTCCCAGTTCTTCCCATGCCTGCATACTCACCAGGCATGTCACCCATTGAGCAAGTTTGGGGTGCTCTGGATCAATGTTTACAACAGCATGTTCCAGTTCCTGACAATATCCAGCAACTTCGCAAAGCCATTCAACAGGAGTGGGACATCATTCGACAGGCCACAATCAACAGCCTGATCAACTCTATGTGAAGGAGATGTGTCACAATGCGTGAGGGAAATAGTGGTCACACCAGATACTGACTGGTTTTCTGATTCACACTCCTACCTTTTTTTAATGTATATGTGACCAACAGATGTACAGTATATCTGTATTCCCAGTCAAGTGAAATCCATAGATTAGGGCCTAATGAATTTAGTTAAATTGACTGATTTCCTTATATGAACTGTAACTCAGTAAAATCTTTGAAATTTTCATGTTGCGTTTATATATTTGTTCAGTGCAAATAGGGAGCCAATTTGTTTTCAGCACTTTCATTTCCTTGTCTGAACAACATTTGTTTTTCTCATGGCTCTCTCTTGTCCCTCCGCAGCAGACATGTAGTCAGCAATATGTTTTGAATATCGAATTGCAATAAAAGCCTCCTGAGTGGCGCAGCGGTCAAAGGCACTGCCTCACAGTGCTTGAGATGTCACTACAGTAGCCAGGTTTGATTCCAGGCTGTGTCAGAGACCCATAGGGCGGTGCACAATTGGCCCATCGTCGTAAAGCTGGGGGGCTTTACTTGGCTCATTGTGCTCTAGTGACTCCTGGAGCTATTAAGGGTTGCTGCTAACTAGCTCCATATCAAGCTATTACACAACATGCCTACCACTTTGAAGATGCAAAATATTTTTTTTATTGTGAAACAAACAAGAAATAAGACAAAAATACAGAAAACTTGAGAGTACATAACTATTCACCCCCCAAAGTCAATACTTTGTAGAGCCACCTTCTGCAGCAATTACAGCTGCAAGACTCTTGGGTTATGTCTTTATAAGCTTGGCACATCTAGCCACTGGGATTTTTGGCCATTATTCAAGGCAAAACTGCTCCAGCTCCTTCAAGTTGGATGGGTTCCACTGGTGTACAGCAATCTTTAAGTCATACCATAGATTCTCAATTGAATTGAGGTGTGGACTTTGACTAGGCCATTCGAAGACATTTAACTGTTTCCCCTTAAACCACTCGAGTGTTGCTTTAGCAGTATGCTTAGTGTCATTGCCCTGCTGGAAGGTGAACCTCCGTCCCAGTCTCAAATCTCTGGAAGACTAAAACAGGTTTCCCTCAAGAATTTCCCTGTATTTAGCACCATCCATCATTCATTTAATTCTGATCAGTTTCCCAGTCCCTGCTGATGAAATATATCCCTGCATGATGCTGTGGGATGGAATGGTGTTCTCGGGGTGATGAGAGGTGTTGGGTTTGCGCCAGACATAGCGTTTTCCTTGATGGCCAAAAAGCTCAATTTAGTCTCATCTGATCAGAGTCCCTTCTTCCATATGTATGGGGAGTCTCCCACATGCCTTTGGGTGAACACCAAACGTGTTTGCTCGTTTATGTCTTTAAACAATGGCTTTTCTTCTCGCCACTCTTCCATAAAGCCCAGATCTGTGGAGTGTACGGCTTAAAGTAGTCATATGGAGAGATATTCCAATCTCCGCTGTGGAGCTTTGCAGCTCGTTCAGGGTTATCTTTGGTCTCTTTGTTGCTTCTCTGACTAACACCCTTCTTGCCTGGTCCGTGAGTTTTGGTGGGCGGCCCTCTCAACAACTATGTCCCTGACCTGTTTGGAGAGCTCCTTGGTCTCGCTTGCTTGGTGGTACCCCTTGCTTAGTGGTGTTGCAGACTCTGGGGCCTTTCAGAACAGGTGAAAATATACTGAGATCATGTGACACTTAGATTGCACACGGGTGGACTTTATTTAACTAATTGTGTGACTTCTGAAGGTAATTGGTTGCACCAGATCTTATTTAGGGGCTTCATAGCAAAGGGGGTGATAACATATGCATGTGTCACGAATACCACCGAAGGTGGCTCCCCTTCCTGTTCGGGTGGTGCTCGGCGGTTGTCGTCGCCGGTCTACTAGCTGCCACCGATCCCTTTTTCCTTTTCGTTTGTTTTTGTCTAATTGTTTTCACCTGTTCCTTGTTGGGGTTTTTGGATGGGTGTTATGTTCGTTTAGCCCGCTGGTGTTTGTGCGGGCTTGTTGTGTTTGTTACGTTTGTGGTGTATCGTCGGTTTTGGGTTTTCGCTGTCCGGGTGTGTGTAACTAGGTTTTGGGTTTGTTTTTGCACCTGTGTTTTAGGGCATTCACCCATGTTTGGACCTGTTACTTTGTTAAGGACATTAAAGCGTTTTTTTCCCGTTTACTTTGCTCTCTGCGTTTGACTCCTCACCCATTGTTACAGCATGCACCACTTTTCCCATGTTTTATTTTGGGAAATTTCTTGTTATATTTTTTTTTCATTTCACTTCACCTATTTGGACTATTTTGTGTATGTCCATTACATGAAGTCCAAATAAACATCCATTTAAATTAGAGGTTGTAACGCAACAAAATAGGAAAAACACCAAGGGGGATGAATACTTTTGTAAGACACTGTATATCTATCTTAACGAGGACTATCCTGAAGCTGTGCGCCAGAAGAGGAAAGAACTGATCCTGTCATGAAAGCTGCCAGAGCGTGTGGGTTGACATGGCCTACATCCGCTATGACAGGCTCATTGTCAAACCTCCCTCCCAGAAGCCTGGAGGGGATGAGAGAGCCAAGCCTATGGTTTTCGTAGCTTCAACCCCGCAGCACGCACACACACACACACACACACACACACATATATTGATTAATGGACTGCTGAATGTATATTTTTTATTTTGCTTTGTTTGCTCTTTTCAGTATTATGTCTATCTCTGATAAGGCCCTCAGGAAACGTCTGAAAATAGCCACATGAATATATCTTGGAAATAAGGTTCATGAAATCAGTAACTTGCTAGCATCAGATAACATTAATATATTATCAATTTCTGAGACACACTTAAATAATTCATTTGATGATACAGCAGTAGCAAAACAAGGACATAACATCTATAGAAGAGACAGAAATGCTTATGGGGGAAGTGTTGCTGTAGAACCAATTCCATGTCATACTTAGACAAGATCTTATGTCAAGTCTTCTTGAAGTGTGGTTGCAGGTTCACTTGAAAGCCTTTTCTTTTTGGGGTGTTTCTATAGGCCACCAAGCGTGAACATTCAGTCTCTAAATTATATTTTTGAAATGCTTGAAAATATATGTTATGTAAACACAGAGGTCTACTTTCTTGGGGACCTGAATATTGACTGGTTTTCATCAAGCTGTCCGCTCAAGAGGAAGGTTCTTACTGTAACCAGTGCCTGTAATCTGGTTCAGGTTATGAATCAACCTACCAGGGTGTTTACGAACACTACAGGAACAAGATCATCCTCATGTATCGATCACATTTTTACTAATACTGTAGAACTTTGTTCTAAAGCTGGATCACAGAATAGTGGCCAAAGTTCAAACAGCTGGTCCTTAAATAATGTATAAGAGATCGTACAAAATATTTTGCTGTGACTCTCAACTTGTTAGGGGTTCCGCCTCGACAACATCTGCTGAAAAGGCAGATTAAGAAAATTCAAAAATATTTTTTTGAAATATTTAACTTTCAAACATTCACAAGTGCAATACACCAAATTAAAGCTTGACTTCTTGTTAATCTACCCCTCGTGTCCGATTTCAAAAATGCTTTACAGGGAAAGTACACCATATGATTATGTTAGGTCAGAGCCTAGTCCCAAAAACACATACAGCCATTTTCCAGCCAAAGCAGAAATAGAGATAAAATGAATCACTAACCTTTGATGATCTTCATCAGATGACACTCATAGGACTTCATGCTACACAATACATGTATGTTTTGTTTGATAAAGTTCATATTTATATCCAAAAATCTCAGTTTACATTGGTGCTTTATGGTCAGTAATGTTGTGCCTCGGAAAAACATCAGGCAAATTTTCAGAGAGCCACATCAATTTACATAAATACTCATAATAAACTTTGATAAGAGATAAGTATTATGCACAGAATTATAGATATACTTCTCCTTAATGCAACCGCTGTGTCAGATTTTTTTTGACTTTACGGAAAAAGCACACCATGAAATAATCTGAGTACAGCTCTCAGACAACAAAACAAGCCAAACAGATATCCACCATGTTGTGGAGTCAACAGAAGTCAGAAATAGCATTTTAAATATTCACTTACCTTTGATGATCTTCATCAGAATGCACTCCCTGGAATCCCAGTTCCACAATAAATGTTTGATTTGTTCGATAAAGTCCATCATTTATGTCCAAATACCTCCTTTTTGTTTGCGCGTTTAGTACACAATCAAACTCACGAAGCGCGGGCAGGTCCAGGCGAAAGTTCGTAGAAACATGTCAAACGAAGTACAGAATCAATCTTTAGGATGTTTTTATCATAAATCTTCAATAATGTTTCAACCGGAGAAGTCCTTTGTCTGTAGAAATGCAATGGAACGCAAGCTAATCCTCACATGAACGCGCGTGATCAGCTCATGCCACTCTAGCAGACCTCTGACTCATTCAGCTCCTATTCCCCCCTCCTTCACAGTAGAAGCATCAAACAAGGTTCTAAAGACTGTTGACATTTAGTGGAAGCCTTAGGAAGTGCAATATGACCCCATAGACACTGTATATTCGATAGGCAATGAGTTGAACATCAACCAACCTCAGATTTCCCACTTCCTGGTTGGATTTTTCTCAGGTTTTCGCCTGCCATTCGTTCTGTTATACCATATATATCATTCAAACAGTTTTAGAAACTTCAGAGTGTTTTCCATCCAATACTAATAATAATATGCATATCATATATTAGCAACTGGGACTGAGGAGCAGGCCGTTTACTCTGGGCACCTTTCATCCAAGCTACTCAATACTGCCCCTGCAGCCATAAGAAGAAACTGACTGTTAGAACTGTTAAGGCTCCATGGATTGATGAGGAATTGAAAAACTGTATGGTTGAATGAGATGGAGCAAAAGGAGTGGCTAATAAGTCTGGCTGCACATTTTACTGCAAATTGAGAAATTAAACTCAACAAAAAGAAGAATAAACTGTATTATGAAGCCAAGATCAATGATCTAAAGAATGTTGGAAAAAAAACTTTGGAGTACTTTAAGTGGAATTAGGTGCAGAAAGACGTTCAACTCCATCTTTCATCCAATCAGATGGCTTATTCATCACAAAACCATTTGATGTTGCCAATTATTTTAATGATTACTTCATTGGAAAAGTGGGCAAGCCATTGTATTCATGCATTGCAAGTTTGAATTATGTAAAGTTATTGTGGGAGAGGTCAAAAAAGTATTGTTATCGATCAATAATGACAAATCTCCTGGCATTGACAATTGACAAATATGGAAAGCTACTGAGGATGGTAGCTGACTCTATAGCCACTCCTATCTGTCATCTTTAATCTGAGCCTAGAGGAAAGTCATTGTCCTCAGTCCTGGAGGGAGGCCAAAGTCATTCCACTACCCAAGAGTGGTAAAGTGGCCTTTACTAGTTGTAACAGCAGAGCTATCAGCTTGCTGCCAAGTCTTAGCAAACTGTTGGGGAAAAATTATGTTTGACTTACTACAATGCTATTTCTCTATAAACAAATTAACAACAGACTTTCAGCATGCTTATAGAGAAGGGCACTCAACATGTACTGCACTGACACAAATGACTGATGATTGGGTGAAATAAATTGATAAGAAGAAGATTGTGGGGCGCTGTACTGTTAGATATTATTGACCATAATCATAACCATAACCTGCTGATGATTCAACCATTTTACGCATCAGCAACCAGAGCTAATGAAGTCACTGAAACCCTTAACAAAGAGTTGCAGTCTGTTTTGGAATGGGTGGCCAGTAATAAACTGGTCCTGAACATCTCTAAAACTGAGAGCATTGTATTTGGTACAAATCATTCCCTAAGTCCTAGACCTCAGCTGAATCTGGTAATGAATGGTGTGTCTCAATCCACCACATCTGCTGATATCTCCCTTCCCCATCTGCTGATATCTCCCTTCCCCATCTGCTGATATCTCCCTTCCCCATCTGCTGATATCGCCCTTCCCCATCTGCTGATATCGCCCTTCCCCATCTGCTGATATCTCCCTTCCCCATCTGCTGATATCTCCCTTCCCCATCTGCTGATATCTCCCTTCCCCATCTGCTGATATCTCCCTTCCCCATCTGCAGTGGAAGGTGGCAAAGCTAGAGCAGTGTTTGTCAGACCGTGAGACATCCCAAAAGTCTGTTTTCTTACAAAAAACGTTAAAAAAAATATATCTATATATATTTCCCTCCGTGGAAAGATGAGAGTCTCACCAACACGACGGCATTCTCCGTTTTGCTCTACGACCCCCCCACAGCCGATCTGCCAACTTCTGTCTGTAGGTTCTGAACAGTTTGGGCTACACACTAATATGACCCCTCTGTGGAAAGGTGAGACTCCCATGAACATATCGGTTGTTTTTGCTCTAGGACGCCCACAGACCTCACAAGTCTCGTCTGAAGGTCCCCCGGTACCAGTTGAAAAAATGTATGAAAGTATACAGTATATGGAGACTATTTAGTGCCAACAATAAGGGGTTAAATACATGCAAAATAAAAACTAAAAATGTCCCCTGATCGTTCTTATATCGCTCAGATCCTAATAGATCTAATCAAAAATCTAAATAATTCAACTTTGAGCACCTTCTAACTGATAAAAGTCACTTTCTGAGCACTTCTTCGGTGGGCAAATATGTATGAACGGTTTTGTTCAAATCAAAAGGGGTGCTGTCAAAAAGTGATTGAATTTAAATGGATTTACCCAGCATGCTATGCTGTAATGACAATAAAACACCATTCTCCACAAAAGGGATAGTTCTGTCACGTTCTGACCTCAGTTCCTTTGTTTTGTCTTTGTTTTAGTATGGTCAGGGCGTGAGTTGGGATGGGCAGTCTATGTTTGTGTTTCTATGTGGGGGTTTTGAGTTTGGCCTGGTATGGTTCTCAATCAGAGGCAGGTGTCGTTCGTTGTCTCTGATTGAGAATCGTACTTAGGTAGCCTTTTTCCACCTGTGTTTCGTGGGTTTTTATTTTCTGTTTTGTGTGTATTCACTAGACAGGACTGTTTCGTTTGTTCGGTCTTCCTAGTTGTTATTTTGTTTAGTGTTCCATTTTGATTATATTTAAAATCATGAACACTTACCACGCTGCACCTTGGTCCTCACCTTCTTCCACCAACGAGAATCGGTACAAGTTCACCCAAACGACAAAATTAAACCTTGGTTTTCTTGCCCTGTAATATGTCTATGGAAAAGGTATGACAGCAATCCATGCTTTGGTTTCATTTTCCTGACACCGTTTCCAAATGCTTACATTTAATGGCACAAATCCCATTCCAAGTCATGATACCAATATTCACCATTTTCGCTGGTCGTGTCCACATCGCCCGAAAGTATCTAAAATTGACTGCGAAGCTCAACAATGTCACTTATAGATGATATGAACATGATGCACCAAAAAAATGCTAATATATCAGTCGCATGACTTGAATGGGATGTGTGCCACAAATGCTTACAGGGAAAGAAATCGACATGTCATTTTGTAATTTGGGTGGACTATTCCTTTAAGAATATGAAACTCCATTATGCTGAAAATATGTTCTCCAGGTGCAATAGTGACAGGTAGCAGTGAGAAGGGGGGGGTAAATGTTGTGCCCATTGGAGGGTTGCAGACCTATCTATATTTAGATCAGCACTGTCGCAGCTACAACAGTGAACACAATTCATCCTACCCATAGACACAGACAACGAAAAACATGCACCAAAGTAAGCTCACTCACAAACAATGAAGAACAACATAGAATCTGGTCACAAAGCACAGCTTCTCTTCTGCAGATTGACGTAGTTAATCACTAAACAGACGTTCTTATCCAGAGCGACTTACATGTGCAATTATTAGGGTTGTTGAGCCTTACACAAGGGCACATCAACAAATTTATTTTCAACTAGTCGGCTCAGGGATTCGAACCAGCGACCTTTCGGTTACTGGCCCAACACTCTTAACCACTATGCTACCTGCTGCCCTGCCGCCCAGGTCGTTGTCTAATTATAATCTGATCAAAAAAACACTTGTGTTCTTGCTTAAACCCTATTGTTCAAAGCCTGTTGTGCAATTGTGAGTGTTGGGACTGAGAGTAACAGCAAAACTAGTTTGTGTTGTGAGGACCGGACATGGTTAAGTTCTCAGGTCAGGGACAGGACTTCAACCCCTCATGTCTCTACATGCTTCCTGCTGTAGTTTACTGTGTGTGTGTGTGTGTGAGGGCCAGGTGCTAATCTATACACCCAGCTACATGGTTCTAGATTACATGGCTATAAACTACCACAATCCCTACTCCCTCTGGAATGACAGTGATTAAGGCATAGTGGATCCATGGTCAAACGTCTCCAAACAGAGTGCCAACATCTGGCCCCTGGCAATCAGGAACATCAACCCTCTTCCTCTGACAGCATTGATCCACATGACCACTTCCCCTATCTCTACTGCTATCCTTCACATGGTCATCAAACCACACCACCTTCACATGGTCATCAGACCACGCCACCTTCACATGGTCATCAGACCACACTACCTTCACATGGTCATCAGACCACGCCACCTTCACATGGTCATCAGACCACGCCACCTTCACATGGTCATCAGACCACGCCACCTTCACATGGTCATCAGACCACGCCACCTTCACATGGTCATCAGACCACACCACCTTCACATGGTCATCAGACCACGCCACCTTCACATGGTCATCAGACCACACCACCTTCACATGGTCATCAGACCACGCCACCTTCACATGGTCATCAGACCACGCCACCTTCACATGGTCATCAGACCACGCCACCTTCACATGGTCATCAGACCACACCACCTTCACATGGTCATCAGACCACGCCACCTTCACATGGTCATCAGACCACACAACCTTCACATGGTCATCAGACCACACTACCATCACATGGTCATCAGACCACGCTACCTTCACATGGTCATCAGACCACACTACCATCACATGGTCATCAGACCAGACCACCTTCACATGGTCATCAGACCACGCCACCTTCACATGGTCATCAGACCAGACCACCTTCACATGGTCATCAGACCACGCCACCTTCACATGGTCATCAGACCACGTTACCTTCACATGGTCATCAGACCACACCACCTTCAGTAGTCGATGTCTGCCATGAGTCTGCATGCTTCCCAATTCCTCTATTCACTTGAAAAGACAATGCATTTGCCATACTCATTCTGTAAGTGTTAATTTAGCTTGTTATAGTCAGCCCACACCATAATGGATGTTCACAGTCATAGGAGCTAATGTTGTTCATGTGACAGTGCTGAGAAGACTGATGGTGGTCGCAATATGAAGTCTACCAGTGATGAGACAAACAGGCAGTCTCTCTCTCTCAAGATGACCTGTTCAATCGCCATAGCAGACCCCATTATCTACGTGAGGCCCTGCATGAATCATTCACATGAGGCGGCAGGTAGCCTGGCGGATAATGAGAGTTGGGCCAGTAACTGAAAGGTTGCGTGATTGAATCCGCGAGCTGACAAGGTAAAAATCTGTAGTTCTGCCCCTGTGCAAGGCAGTTAATCCACTGTTCCTTGGGCGTGGTGGATGTTGATTAAGGCAGTCCTCCGCATCTCTCTGATTCAGAGGGGTTGGGTTAAATGTGGAAGACACATTCAGTTGAATGCATTCAGTTGTACAACTGACTAGGTATCCTCCTTTAATACACCTCATTACTAGTGCGTTAGAACTCCCAGGAGTTCACATAGAACTCCTAGGAGTTCACATAGAACTCTCAGGAGTTCACATAGAACTCCCAGGAGTTCACATATAACTCCCAGGAGTTCACATAGAACTCCCAGGAGTTCACATAGAACTCCCAGGAGTTCACATAGAACTCTCAGGAGTTCACATAGAACTCTCAGGAGTTCACATAGAACTCTCAGGAGTTCACATAGAACTCCCAGGAGTTCACATAGAACTCCCAGGAGTTCACATAGAACTCCCAGGAATCATGGGGCCTGTCACTTTTGATTTAAAGATGTCCCACTCAGCCCAATATGGTGCTCTCCGTATCAACGAGTATAGCCTGGCAGCCATGCAAAATGTGGCTACTGTTGTAACCATGACCTGGACAACAGAAACTGTAGTTGGATGTGTTCCACAAACTGGATCTGGTTCAAAATGGAAGACTGCTCAGAAATTGACTCCTTAAGTTCATATAAAAAGACCTCCTTGCTGTAAAACATGAAAAACCAAGAGCAGGGCAACACCCAAATTCCCATATTCATCACTGTTAGCAAATACCCATGCCTATTTCATAAGCAAAAATATCAGCATGCTGACAAAACTGTATTGAGTAAGAACAGTGAGGTTTAAGGTAGATAAAAGCTCTTACTTGTTTAACGTTAGGTCCAGTACAAATTTGGAGCCAAAGGCATCTAACTGGAAACTGGCTTGGGCAAGATGGACTGCCTGTGGAACAGACAGAATGTTAAACACAGGTCACTGTTTTCTCTTCTTATCGGGTTGTTTTCCTTTCTAATTGTAGGTATATTGGGAGAATGGTCACCCTTGATAATGGTAAGAGTAGATATAGAGCTATACAAATGAAATGTATTATTATAATTATTATTAGTTAATAACCAAATAATTAGAATCTGATGGCCATGGGTATTACATTGAGAAATTGCAACTGTAATAATGACTGTCAGGAATGGCATGCCAACATCACTGCCAATCCAAGTTAAGTAAGTCCCTTGCATATCAAGTAAAATTGTTAATCACCCTCACAATGCTCTCATTGATGATTCCGTCTAGGCTATCATTTCAATCAAAGTATACCCATTCATCAGTTTACTTTATCCAGTGTGCCAACGTGGACAAGTGTACTTCCATTGACAAGTATAACCTCACAGCAACTCTGAGGCTGTAATAGGATGGCCATATGCATATCAGTCTGGTATGTTGTCGTACCTGGTCATGACCCTCTGTGCCCTGGTTTCTAGCCCGGGTGTCCAGGTCATGATAAGTGCTCTCTGAGTCCTCCTTCAGGTAATAGATGAGCCGAGAGGGGTAAGTGATCACATGCTCAGCCGCACTGTGACTTGTGTTGTCTGTGGCCGCTGCTGCAGTTGCTTCTCGCTCCGAAAATAATGGTTCTGCGTCTCTCTCCACCACCTCATTCTCTCCTCCTTGAGAAAGTGCAGAAGAGGAGATACACCACCACACAAGCATGTGACAGTCAGTTGGCACTCTGCATAGCCCCCACATAAGGAAGCCTGTCAATCATGTACAACATGCTGCTACTGCAGGAAGTGCTCATGACTTCCTAATTCCTCCTGGATACAGAGGAGAGAGAGCGAAGTACATATTGCTGCATAATGTTGTGTATTCAGACCATTTGAGTATACAGGGTATGGCAGTAAACTATGATATACATTTTTCAATCTACCTAAAAATGATACCTGGGGATTCTCATCAAAATGCTATGCTTACATTGAAATACACAATTATAAAAACTCTAAATAATGTGAAATTCCATTACATAAATCTCTAGTTGACTTAGATCAAGAATCAGATCAATTGAATATGACAGACCGGGTAGAGTACTTTATGTTTTGTTGAATAATATTCTACTATTGGAAATAGCACCGAATTCATAATATAAGCGCCTTGATAAGGTCAATGCTGGTAAATAACATCTCAAAGATCAGCAGTTTATAAAAGGCGTTTTGATCTTCGTTGAGCTACTAATAATGTCGTGGAAATGTTCAGTCAATAATCATTCTCAAATACCGGAGCCTGTGAGTTCAAATAGACTTTTATTACAATACAATAAAAGCCGAGCTGGTTCGTGAAAACAACTGCCTTTTCAACCCCCGGCACACACTCATTTGTCCTCCTTACATCACACTCATAGTAACTCCTTTTCATGACTCATCCCCTCTGGAATTTAATCACCAGTATCGTATTGCCTTGCACCGATTTTAGTTTGGTTTCATATTAGGACATGGAACCATTGGAGCCACAGCAATAGTTTCAAAAATAAACAGTCGTGTCATCCTGCTAACTCCTCCGAAATGAACACTCGCGTTCTGGCATAGTCCCAATGGGCGTAATCATAGCAACATTTAGATATTAGGCCATAGCACTGGTACAGAAATAAAAAAGTAATGTCCACTCCCCAGACAGGTGCATGTCTAATGGTGTCTAATGACCCTGAGCACAAATAAAGTGCACTATTCTTGCTGGCTCCTCTGAAATGTTCTGGAAAATACCCAGTAATAACTGGACAAAATGGTAGGCCTAGAGTTAAAAGGAGTTAATGTCAAACATTCCTCACAGGTTAATTTAGATATATTTCATGTTCATAACCTAAACACAAAGATACTGAGCCCACTCTCTCAACGTCACTTAAAAAGACTTGTCCTCCGGGCCAGACACTTCCGTCACAAATTAGAAACAGCATAGCGAGAAAAACTAACATATCAATCATATCTATCAGATAATGACACAAAGGAGCATGCAAGTTATTAGATGTACCTGGTACCGTTCTGACTGGGCTAAGAACATGCAAGTAGGCTACATACCGATTGATGCTATGGATGAATGGAGTCCGGCTGCAAGGATGCTCACGAGCAAATTTGCTAGAAATATCAAATGCATGATTCATATTTGATATTTTAAATATATGTATATCAACACGTCAACGCAGTAATTATCTTCCGGCCCGTTATAGCGGGGGAGAAGTCGTTTACGGGAAAGTCTTCATGTATCCAGTCAGTGGGGGAGATGACTCTTGCAGCATCGGGCGCGGGGCGAATGGAAGGCGATGGCCAGACACTTGAAATCAACGAGCAGACTCCTATGCTGCATCCGCGCAAGTGCGGTGTTTTACAATTCAATATAAATCCACGCTTTGCCCGCGCGCACATAGCACAGGCTCGTGCACGAGCTTTAAAAGTACAAGCAAGTGCTTTTTCACAGGGAAGATATCCCGGCATGCCGCATCCCAGAGATCATCAGCTTGAACTGCCTCCCATCCCTACTACTGCATTAATCTATTGTAGTGTATCATGTCATGTCTATCCTGATTCCCATTGTATTTTACATAGTCAAAATAAATAGTGAGAAGTTTTGTGATATGGTGGGTAGGCTAATGTGTATGTCCTATGTATTTTACAGACTGATTATTATCATTTTACTGTATTCTGCTCCACAGTGCCTATCTCTGTCTAATCTCACAGTGATAAACATCATAACAGTTGAAGAGCTATTTAGATGGGAATAATTGGGCATTGTTTTTGTCAATCATCGTGTCATTCCTTTAAACAGGGTAAGAGTGTTCATTAACATGCAGCAACATTAGTGGGATTTTGTTGATTGACCAAAGTCTACACTAAACTACTATCTGTATTGGGAAATTGTGTGTGTGATACAGATCCCCCACACAGACAGATGCTTTACGATCGGAGCTAGTGGGAGAGTATATCTGCTTCGCTAAGGCTAGAGTTGAAAGGACACAATCAATGTCAATGATTGCCTGCATTTCTGTGTTTTAAATATTTGATAAAGCTTTGCATAAAACACGTGGCACCTTCAGATTTAATGTCCACAGCACTTTAAGCAGTCAAGGAAATGCTCACAGAAGGCAGTATTTCAATCATGTTTATAAGACAGTGGCCTGCAAGACCAGTTCAAATAATGTATGGTCCAATTACACACACACACACACACACACACACACACACACACACACACACACACACAGTACACACACACACACACACATCCTATCATGAGGCGTCAGGTAGTCTAGCGGGTTTTTTTTAGACCAGTAACCGAAAGGTCGCTGGTTTGAATCCTAACCCGTCTATGTGCCCTTGAGCAAGGCACTTAACCCTAGTTGCTCTGGATAAGAGTGTCTGCTAAACAACTAAAATGTAAATGGTCCTGCAGGATCTGACAGCTCCTCACTCAGGGCTAAATGGGTCTGCAGTGGGATGGTCGCTTGGCGGAGATAAGAGAAAAGCCTGTTTTGTTATCTCACGACGCAAGCGGGGGTAATACGTGAGCAGTGCTCCACCTAAAGGACATCGTTTGGAGATTTAATTTGCACCAACGGATTTTTTAGCTTCATCAATCAATCAGACAACTTTGGAATGCTGAGGATTTTCATTTCGTAACTTATACTTGACATCAAATCTAAAATCTGCACAAGATGATAATGAGTGATTGTAAAACATCAAAATAATGCCATATCTGTATTCGTGATGACCAGTGTTACTTACCGGAGTCTTTTTTTAAATTTGTTTTTGATTTAGACTGATTTAGACTCGGTATATTGAGCTGCTCCTGTATGATGTGCTACACTACAGTAAATTATGTTGGTTGGTTAGATTGTATAAATGTTCCATTGTAGGTTGGTGTTTAGACCTTCTGAGATTTCATTGCCAGTGGTCAACCAGTCAGAAAATCCGTCCTGAACTGTCCTATAAATCATGCGATCTTTTTTTTTTTGACAGACTACAAGTATAGCGATTGTACAATCTTACACAAGGCATTCCTTTACCCCAGTACTCCTCATTCTTATACAGCGCAAGTGACGCGTCAGTGGACGCGCCTACTGATCGACAACACAACTCCTCCAATAAGTATTACGGCGTAACGGGTTTATGCACAGCACAGACTAACGAAAATACCCGAACATGAACAATACCCAAACTCCAGTGATAAAATAGGGATGGAGTTTGGAATTTCAATGAAACATATCACCGAATGAGACAAATGGTAAAGTATTGGCAGTTGCTGTAGCCTAACTACGTTTACGCCGTTGAACTTCTAAAAGTTTTGATTTTTGGTGATTCCAACTCGGAGAGGACTGGCAGGACATAGTAACTTTCAGCGACTGGAAGGTATGTGTGTATATATATAGGCTACTGTATAAGTAGACTAGGCTTTCGTGGCTGTTGGATAACGCATAGGAAAATGGACAGCATCCGCAAAATATTAGATGTAATTTTTTTCTGATCAATCAGTGTTATCTGTATTTTATCTGTATTTTATAGAATACGCACAGCCCACGCATGTCTATGTTAGTAATAGTAATAGTTTTAAGTGTTTCTACTGTTGCCTTCAGTTTATATCTGACTATAAACCTTCAAGGTCTAAATTAGAGGAACTGAGACTGAAGACACCATGTTGTCCACATTTGTGTAGTTTGGAGGTTTCCTGTGTTTAAAGGTCACAAGTTTATGTTAATGCCCAGAAGAAACAGACAAGCAGGATGATTTCCTGATGTTGTGTGTGTGTGTGTGTGTGTGAAGGGTGTGTGTGTGTGTGTATTTGTGTGTGTGTGTGTGTGTAGGGTGTGTGTGTGTGTGTGTGTGTGTGTGTGAAGGGTGTGTGTGTGTGTGTGTGTGTGTGTGTGTGTGTGTGTGTGTGTGTGTGTGTGTGTGTGTGAAGGGTGTGGGCACTCCACATCCCCTCTTTTTCTAGTCGACTTACTAATGATGACACTCTCTAACAGGATAAGGACCAACCCAGCTGTATTTTACAATCTCTGTTCTAAAACAACTGGAGGAACTGTGACCGGGATAATTACAAGGACATTTGTGTCAAAGAAGTGCAAGGGCTTTCAGGTGAATAATCTATGAGGTAAAAACCTTATGGGCTACTATGACAAAACAGTAGGCTGTTGTGTTGACAGAAACTCTGCTAACATATATTAAGTTCTTATACTCGTGCGGTTACACAGTAATTAACAACATTGTGTTAAAATGAATAATTATTGTTTCTAAACTACACCAGTACGTACAAGAGCAACTTGTAAAAGTTTTACTGAATAAAATCCACATATTAAAAGGATGTATTGCTTTCTCATTCTTGCAGGACCTCTGCTTACAAATAGTAGGTAGTGTTGCAGCAATGGAAAAATCCACGGAGGACTACGACAATTACACCTACGATTATCTGGAGTACGGAGACTTCGAAGAAGAAAAAGCCCCAGACGGATACTCCCAGAAGGAGGCTATGCACATCATATCAGTCGTCATGTATAGTATTTCATTTGTGCTCGGTGTCACTGGAAATGGAACAGTCATATGGGTGTTGGCATTTAAAAGCAAACGGACAGTGAACAGTGTCTGGTTGCTGAACATGGCTATAGCAGATTTTGTGTTTGTGCTCTTTTTACCCTTCTCTATCGACTACGTCCTTCGAGACTTCCACTGGTGCTTTGGCCTGGTCATGTGTAAGCTAAACTCGTTTGTGTCTGTGATGAACATGTACGCCAGTGTGCTCTTTCTCACAATGCTCAGTCTAGACAGGTATGTCTCATTGATTCACCTTAGCTGGTCTCAGAGGTGTCGCAGTGTATGGCGAGCCTGGATCGTATGTGGCTGTGTGTGGGGGGTGTCTGCTCTACTGAGCCTCCCTACCCTGATATTCCGTGACACTGTGAGTTACCGTGACCGGGTGATGTGCTTCAACAACTTTAATGTCCAGGATAGACATACAGCTGCTGTGAGACACATTACGTTGGTGGTCATCCGTACAGCAGTGGGCTTCTTACTGCCCTTCAGTGCTGTCTGTGTGACTGGAATTCTCCTGGCAATCAAAGTCCACCAGTCTGACGATTCTGTGAGCCTGTCTAGCTTTTCTAAGACCGTTTCAGCTGTCATTCTGGCCTTCTTTTTGTGCTGGGCACCATTCCATACCTTTAGTTTAATGGAGCTTTCCTTCAACTCATCACTGTACCTACATGCTGTTCTGAAGACAGGCTTTCCTCTTGCTACGAGCTTAGCCTATTTCAACAGCTGCGTCAACCCCTTCATCTACGTGCTGGTGGGTAAGAAGGTTCGCCAGCTCCTGAAACGCTCGTGTCTGGACATCACAAAGAGTTCTCTGCGGGAGCTCAACCAGTCCATCTCTGCAACTGAATTAGTGCCTGTAGCTGACATAAGAGCTCCATACATCAGTGCACCACAGGATCCCACAGAATCATCAACTGTTTGATTATACTGATCGAATCCCAGTTACCTATAGCAGAAACCCGGCAGAAACCCGGCAGAAACTGCCATTTGACCTAAAAGAACCAGCCTGACCATTCTTTTAGTCCAAATGTGACTTATTTTATATTTTACTTAGTGTAACATTTGTGCTAGTTGTTTGAGTTGGATACTTCCAAGTAGCAATTACTTTGAGTGCCAAGGTCTGTTTGAGTGCCAAGGTCTGCTTGAGTGCCCTCATAGGAAAACTTGAGTAAAGACATACACTAAAAGTATAACTTGCACAGGGGAAAATAAGCAACTTTATTTAATGATTTTAAAAATAAGTATCTGATCCTATTTACCCCGAAGACTAATAGGAAAGGAGGCCACCCTTCCCCACTGTCTCTGGAACAGACTGTCTCTGGAACAGACTGTCTCTAGAACAGACTGTCTCTGGAACAGGCTGTCTCTGGAACAGACTGTCTCTGGAACAGGAATGATTAGAAGCAGATCTACCATTTTCATAAACACATTTAGATTTCGGTCATCAAACAAATCCAAGTTTAACCCTGACGGGAATTTAGTCCTTCTCTTTCTTGTTCCGTTGAAGAGTTTCCCATTACAAGTTGATTTGCTGTTGTAGTGTACTCTGTTATTATATAGCTGCTGTACACATGAGACAAATTCTATTAGGCCGTTCTTTTTATGTTGTAATTATATTAAGAGTATAAATTAATCTCAATGTTTAAATTACATTTTCTAATAATGTTCACATTGTCAATCACTGTGTGCGATTTTGTTTTTGTGGGAATTTGAAATATATGAGGGAAATCTGGCATTAATTGTAATATACTTGAGTCAAAGGAATAAACAATGAATCCAGTCCCTTCTCTGTATTGGTAGTGGGTGTTAATATGTATTCCTTCTGTGTTATACAGACGCAGTGCCAGAAGTGCCGTTATATAGAGTGGTGCTCAATCTAACAGGACCAACGGTATATTGCCAGTAACCTCAATTATGGTTACAATACCCTGTAGATGGAATGAAAATACTACACACATAGTTGATGAAAGCAGGAAACACAAGACCTGAATACCTAACACCTATTCAGGTATAGCTAGAGAGAGTGTTGCCGCTCTCCACTCTCACAGATGTGCATTTCCAATAAAGGCGTTTCGCTGTACTTGTGCACGTGACAATATAACTTGAAACAGTACCTCACTTAGTCCTAACTGCTGGCTTCCTGAAGTTCAGTCCAGTTGTTTACAATGTAAATGCAGCTATTTCCTGTTATTGCCAAAAAAAACCATAGCAAACAAACCGAGATGACTTGAGTTTGGTTGAGTGAAGTCCACATCTGGGACCATGGCCTCAAAGAACATCAACTGTATCATTGTTTGTTAATTACCCCCATTTCTTCCATCAATATTGTGACGCCTGCCCCCGCTCCCCCTCTCTGGTGCTCAAGCTCGCCAGGCGGTCCATCATTATGCACACCTGTCACCATCGTTTCGTGCATCAGCGTTTCCTTGGACTCACCTGGACTCCGTCACTTATTGATTGCCTCCCCTATATCTGTCTATTCCTCAGTTTCATCCCTGTGTCAGCATTAATGTTGTTTTGTTCCCCCTGTCCAGACGCTGTCCTTGATTAGTGTCATGTCGGTTATTTATTCAATATTCACTCCTTGTACTTGCTTCTCGTCTCCCAGTGTCTGTCCTCACAAATATATTGATGCAATGCTTGGAAAAGTGGGCTATTGACATTTGATTCAGATTAATTTAACTGGCAAATGGATGGAATTGTTAAATAAAAAATGATTTGGAATGAATGAAACAAGATTAGGGTTTTTGGACATTTAATCTGAGATTTCGGGACAATTTGAATTGAATAGAGATAGGAATGAAAATCAATTGCATCTCAGTGAAGCAAAAGCATTCTGCAAGTCATTGATGGAAATTAATTGCTCAGCCAGTGAGAACGTCTGAAATTCTCTCACATGACATGCAAAGAAATGACCAGTAGACTAATTAACAGATTAAAAACACTACTAAAATGTTTATTGATGAGTAGTTGTGTTGAATTAGAAATACTAAAATGTTTATTGTTGAGTAGTTGTGTATAATTAGAAATACTAAAATGTTTATTGTTGAGTAGTTGTGTATAATTAGAAATACTAAAATGTTTATTGTTGAGTAGTTGTGTATAATTAGAAATACAAAAATGTTTATTGTTGAGTATCTGTGTTCACTATTGGTAGATAATGCATTCATAGAGATATGGCAATTTATTGATTAGATACCAGTGTTGGGGAGTAGTAAACAACATGTACACTACCGTTCACAAGTTTGGGGTCAGTTAGAAATGTCATTGTTTTCCATGAAAACATACAGAGACTCTGGGTTCGCGCCCAGGCTCTGTCGCAACCGGCCGCGACCGGGAGGTCAGTGGGGCGACGCACATTTGGCCTAGCGACGTCCGGGTTAGGGAGGGCTTGGCCGGTAGGGATATCCTTGTCTCATCGCGCACCAGCGACTCCTGTGGCGGGCCGGGCGCAGTGCACGCTAACCAAGGTTGCCAGGTGCACGGTGTTTCCTCCGACACATTGGTACGGCTGGCTTCCGGGTTGGATGGCGCTGTCTTAAGAAGCAGTGCAGCTTGGTTGGGTTGTGTATCGGAGGACGCATTACTTTTTAACCTTCGTCTCTTCCGAGCCCGTACGGGAGTTGCAGCGATGAGAGAAGATAGTAGCTCCTAAACAATTGGATACCACGAAATTGGGGAGAAAAAAGGGTAAAATAAAAAATTAATAATAATAAATAAAAACATACATGAAATGAGTTGCAAAATGAATAGGAAATATAGTCAAGACGTTGACAAGGTTATACAGTTGAAGTCGGAAGTTTACATACACCTTAGCCAAATACATTTAAACTCTGTTTTTCACAATTCCTGACATTGTATCCTAGTAAAAATTCCCTGTTTTAGGTCAGTTAGGATTACCACTTTATTTTAAGAATGTGAAATGTCAGAATAATAGTAGAGAGAATGATTTATTTCAGCATTCCAAGTGGGTCAGAAGTTTACCTACACTCAATTAGTATTTGGTAGCATTGCCTTTAAATTATTTAACTTGGGTCAAACATTTTAGGTAGCCTTCCACAAGCTTCCCACAATAAGTTGGGTGAATTTTGGGCCATTCCTTCTGACAGAGCTGGTGTAACTGAGTCAGGTTTGTGTAGGCCTCCTTGCTCACACACACCTTTTCAGTTCTGCTCACAACTTTTCTATGGGATTGAGGTCAGGGCTTTGTGATGGCCACTCCAATACCTTGACTTCGTTGTCCTTAAGCCATTTTGACACAACTTTGGAAGTATGCTTGGGGTCATTGTCCATTTGGAAGACCCATTTGCGACCAAGCGTTAACTTCCTGACTGATGTCTTGAGATGTTGCTTCAATATATCCACATAATTTCCCTGCCTCATGATGCCATCTATTTTGTGAAGTGCACCAGTCTCTCTTGCAGCAAAGCACCCCCACAAACATGATGCTGCCACCCCCGTGCTTCACGGTTGGGATGGTGTTCTTTGGCTTGTAAGCCTCCCCCTTTTTCCTCCAAACATAACGATGGTCATTATGGCCAAACAGTTCTATTTTTGTTTCATCAGACCAGAGGACATTTCTCCAAAAAGTACGATCTTTGCCCCCCCCCCCATGTGCAGTTGCAAACCGTAGTCTGTCTTTTTTTAATGGCGGTTTTGGAGCAGTGGCTTCTTCTTTGCTGAAGCGGACTTTCAGCAAGGTAAGGACTCTCTATGCCAGCTCTCGTGTGTACATTGACTCCCAAACGTATAAGGGGAATGTGATATTTAAAGATGTTTTAAAACCATCAGAATTCTACATAGTACCGGTACCATAAAGTTTGATGGGTGTAAAAATATGTATTGGCTGGCTACGTTAGTTAACTCGTTCGCGTAGCCAAGATGGTCATGGCTAAAAATGATGCATTGCAAGCTCTTGTTATTTTTGTATAATGTATATGCAACTTACGTGGCTTCCGTAGGCAAGTGATTCATGTGTTTTAGCTAACTATTTATACAATATTTGTATTCCTGCCTAAACTAGGGAGAGACAGCTATAACGTCAGACACCAAAGACAGATGCTTGCTAGTTAGGTGTAAGGCGCTATCCTATAAAGGAAACTAAAGCTAGCCAGCTAGCTATCTTTATACAGTAATGTCAGGTGATGCTGCTTGCCAACACGGGAGTGATTGTATTTTCTAAGTGACAACTTTGTTGATGAAACCAGCTTTTTACTTATTCGCTTAGCTAACTAGATGTGCATTATAATATCGTTCAGCATCATTTTGCGTCTTTCAGGAGTGGCTCACTCTACAGGGGTTGTGGCAGTCACCAACAGTGACCGAGGTAAAGTTAGTTTCAGATTGGATATTCGACGATATTCGCCTGTAGTTTTCCTTACGTCCACAAACAGCAGTTAGGGACCATCAACATAGTGACAAACCTCCTTGGGTACCGGTCAGTGTTCTGGAAGCGAAATGGCCCGGGTTGTACTGAACCCCTCCCGGAGGTCCTGATACTCTGTGGGAATGGCGGAGAGGTTCGGGACAATCTCCAAGCCCCCAGGAAGATGTCCCGGGGCAGGCAGAGAGGATTTCAGGCAGTGGGCGTGGCAGAACGGGCTCCAGCCCACGATGGCATCAGTAGACCAGTTAATCGATGGATTGTGTCGCTGGAGCCAAGAGAATCCCAATACCACAAGAACCTGCGGAGACTCAATTAGCAGGAATTGGATCGTCTTGCTGTGGTTCACCGACACTCATAAGTTGATTGGAGCGGTACGGTGGGTGACCCGGCCTATAGAACGCCTGTCCAGCACGCTAACATCCATGGGAATGGAGAGGGGTTGAGTGGGGATGCCCAGCTCGGACGCCAGGGTAACGTACATAAGACTCATATCGACTCCCGAGTCGATGAGTATCTGGAGAGACTTGGACTGGTCACCCCACAGCAGGGTGGCATGGAGAGGGGGGGGGGGGGGGGGGGCGACATTATCCTTAAGAAACACCAGAGTACTCATTCCTACCAATGATCTAGGTTGAAGGGACAGGTAGACACATAATGACCGGCAGTACCGCAATACAGACACCTCTGGGTGTAAAGTCTGCATCCGCGTTCAGCTGGAGACAGCCTAGCCCTGCCGAGCTGCATCGGCTCGGGAAAAGGCAAATCGGCAGTCTTCGGAGGCTCTTGGAGGAACTCGGGTAAACCTGGGTTCCCTCGGGGACGAAGACGCCAGGGACTACCGGAGTTCATCAGATGCACGGTGGGATCCTTGAGTGAGCAATTGGAACCGCAATCAGACCTCTTTCTCCCTCCTACGTTCTCAGAGTCTGATGTTCAAGAGGTGGACATTGAGGAGGTCCAGGGAGAAGACATGGAAGCCTGAGAGGAAGACAATCAAAGCTTTAGTTTCTAGACTATCATTTTACAGATGCAATGGATCGTTGGGGATCATTCAAATGTTCCCTTTCTTTTGTTGTTCAGGGAAAATCATCCCATGTGAAGAGTCAACTCATTTATTTAAAGTTAAATTTGTAACTAAATGTTTTTTAGTTTTTTTTTCTATTGGAAGGATTTAATTATTTGCAATTATGTCTACTTATCATAAGGTAAAAGGTTTATGTTTCTGTCTCCATATGATATGGTAAATATATCCAATGCAAAAAAACATCTACATTTAAATGGTATTAATATGACTTTGCATATATTTCCACTAATTCCCACGGAAAGTTTCCACCTCTGAATATTGCCCAAAATGTGCAACCCTGGTCATTGTAGTTAATTAACACGTTTTATGCACAATACTACGTAGAATATTGGCATGTTGGAAACTACAACTCCTTACTACATTGCACAGTTCAGTCTGGATCTAATTTATCTTTAGATAAGCGGTGCGATGGTGCATTGAGCTCACAAAAAAAGAAGAAGAAATGGAATTCTAATAATTGAACCAACATCATCTGACTGTCTGTCTTTACTACTGTATGTGAATGTTGTGTTCAGTTCTTGACTTGGACTGAAATAGGTGCCGGTACTGTTTACATTTAGGTGCAGGAGATCCACAATACTTTTGAGATAATACTCTACAAGAGGAACAGGAGCTCAAGCAGTAGAACATTTCAGGTACTGGTACTCGGCTCCGGTGAGCTCCTGCCCAAGTCAAGCACTGGTTGTGTTAAAATATCCCTCTTGTCTACAGATCCAATCAGCAGAGCCTGCCAGACCATGGCTAAGTGTGTGTAGGCTGTGACCGAAGGAGCCCAAGCTATAGAGGAGCCATCCATATGCTTAAGATCTGTTTTCCAGGTCATTCCTCTCTACATGTACAAGCTGTCTATCCAACTCACACAGACAGAAATAACTCTTAGGCCTACATACATCCATAGAAATGTTATTATATGCAGCACAGTGTCATTGTAATTAGATTCCAGCCTGTTCAACTGTCACTCAACGTCAATAAAACAAAGGAGATGATCGTGGACTTCAGGAAACAGCAGTGGGAGCAGCACCCTATCCACACAGCAGTGGAGAAGGTGGAAAGTTGACATTTTCTCGGCGTACACAACACAGACAAACTGAATTGATCCACCCACACAGAGAATGTGGTGAAGAATGCTCAACAGCGCCTCTTCAGCCTCCTTTTGGCTTGTTTCCCAAAACCCTGACAAACTTTTACAGATGCACAATCGAGAACATCCTGTCGGGCTGTATCCAAGTCTGGTATGGCAACTGCACCGCCCTCAACTGCAAGGCTCTCCAGAGGGTGGTGCGGTCTGCACAACGCATCACTGGGGGCAAACTATCTGCCCTCCCTGACACCTACAGCACCCGATGTCACAGGAAGGCCAAAAAGATAATCAAGGACAACAACAACCCGAGCCACTGCCTGTTCACACCGCTATCATCCAGAAGGCGAGGTCAATACAGGTGCATCAAAGCTGGGACAGAGAGATAGAAGCTGTTTTTCAATCTCAAGGCCATCAGACTGCTAAACAGCCACCACTAACTCAGAGGCTGCTGCCTACATTGAGACCCAATCACTAGTCACTTTAAACACTGCCACTTTAAATAATTCCACTTTATTAGTGTTTACATATCTTACATTACTCATATCACATGTATATACCGTATTTTATACCATCTATTGCACCTTGCCTATGCCGCTCGGCCATCGCTCATCCATATATTTATATGTACATATTCTCATTCACCGCTTTAAGATTGTGTGTATTAGGTAGTTGTTGGGGAATTGTTAAATTACTTGCTAGATATTACTGCACTGTCGGAACTAGAAGCACAAGCATTTCGCTACACTCGCATTAACATCTGCTAACCATGTGTATGTGACCAATAACATCTGCTAACCATGTGTATGTGACCAATACAATTGGATTTGATTTAGAAATAACCTGCACATCTACAGAAATATATTAAAGTAACTGTCCAGTGTTTCCAGATTTCTATAAAATAGGACTGATAATTCATTACCATCAAATACAATTTTAATGGTCACATACACATGGTTAGCAGATGTTATTGGTCACATACACATGGTTAGCAGATGTTATTGGTCACATACATGGTTAGCAGATGTTATTGGTCACATACACATACATGGTTAGCAGATGTTATTGGTCACATACACATGGTTAGCAGATGTTATTGGTCACATACACATACATGGTTAGCAGATGTTATTGGTCACATACACATACATGGTTAGCAGATGTTATTGGTCACATACACATGGTTAGCAGATGTTATTGGTCACATACACATACATGGTTAGCAGATGTTATTGGTCACATACACATACATGGTTAGCAGATGTTATTGGTCACATACACATGGTTAGCAGATGTTATTGGTCACATACACATGGTTAGCAGATCTTACTGTGAGTGTAGTGAAATGCTTATGCTTCTAGATCCGACAGTGCAGCAGTATCTAACAGGTAATATCTAACAATTCCACAACAAAACCTAATATCTAACAAATTCCACAACAAAACCTAATACACAATCTAGTAAATGAATGGGATGAGAATACATTTGAAGTCTGAAGTTTACATACACCTTAGCCAAATACATTTTCACAATTCCTGACATTTAATCCCTGTTTTAGGTCAGTTAGGATCACCACTTTATTTTAAGAATGTGAAATGTTAGAATAATAGTAGAGAGTGATTTATTTCAGCTTTTATTTCTTTCATCACATTCCCAGTGGGTCACAAGTTAACATGCACTCAATTAGTATTTGGTAGTATTGCATTTAAATTATTTAACTTGGGTTAAACGTTTCGGGTAGCCTTCCACAAGCTTCCCACAATAAGTTGGGTGAATTTTGGCCCATTCCTCCTGACAGAGCTGGTGTAACTGAGTCAGGTTTGTAGGCCTTCATGCTTGCACACGCTTTTTTCAGTTATGCCCACACATTTTCCATAGGATTGAGGTCAGGGCTTTGTGATGGCCACTCCAATACCTTGACTTTGTAATCCTTAAGCCATTTTGCCACAACTTTGGAAGTATGCTTGGGGTCATTGTTCATTTGGAAGACACATTTGCGACCAAGCTTTAACTTTCTGACTGATGTCTTCAGATGTTACTTCAATGCCATCTATTTTGTGAAGTGCACCAGTCCCTCCTGCAGCAAAGCACCCCCACAACATGATGCTGCCACCCCCGTGTGCAAAGTACGATCTTTGTCCCCATGTGCAGTTGCAAACCGTAGTCTGGCTTTTTTATGGTGGTTTTGGAACAGTGGCTTCTTCCTTGCTAAGCGGCCTTTCAAGTTATGTCGATATAGGACTGGTTTTACTGTGGATATAGATACTTTTGTACCGGTTTCCTCCAGCATCTTCACAAGGTCCTTCGCACCAAAGTACGTTCATCTCTAGGAGACAAAATGTGTCTCTCCTTCCTGAGCGGTATGACGGCTGTGTGGTCCCATGGTGTTTATACATGCGTACTATTGTTTGTACAGATGAACGTGGTACCTTCAGGCATTTGGAAATTGCTCCCAAGGATGAACCAGACTTGTGGAGATCTACAAAAAACATCTGATTTCTTTAGATTTCCCCATGATGTCAAGCAAAGAGGCACTGAGTTTGAAAGTTTGCCCTTGAAATACATCCACAGGTACACCTCCAATTGACTCAAATGATGTCAATTAGCCTATCAGAAGCTTCTAATGCCATGACATACTTTTCCGGAATTTTCCAAGCTGTTTAAAGGCACAGTCAACTTAGTGTATGTAAACTTCTGACCCACTGGAATTGTGATACAGTAAATTATAAGTGAAATAATCTGTCTGTAAACAATTGTTGGAAAAATTACTTGTGTCATGCACAAAGTAGATGTCCTAACCGACATGCCAAAACTATAATTTGTTAACAAGAAATGTATGGAGTGGTTGAAAAAGGGGTTTTAATGACTCCAACCTAAGTGTATGTAAACTTTAGACTTGAACTGTAAGTATAAATGATTTGGATGAGCAGTGACAGAACGGCTAAGGTGCACTAGATAGTAAAGAATAGCTAGTGAAGTATACAGTATATACATATGAGATGAGTAATGCGAGATATGTAAACAGTCTTAAAGTGGCATTATTAAAGTGACTAGTGTTCCATTTATTAAATTGGCCAATGATATCAAGTCTAGGTAGGCAGCCGCATCTCTATGCTAGTGGTGGCTGTTTAACAATCTGATGGCATTGAGATAAAAGCAGTTTTTCAATCTCTATGTCCCATCTGTGATGCACCTGTACTGACCTTGCCTTCTGGATGGAAGCAGGGTGAACAGTTAGTTGCTCTGGTGGTTATTGTCCTTGATGATCTGTTTTGCCTTCCTGTGACATCGGGTGTTGTAAGTGTCCTGGAGGGTAGGTAGTTTGCCCCCGGTAATGCGCTGTGCAGCCTGCACCACCCTCTGGAGAGCCCTGCGGTTGAGGGCGGTGCAGTTGCCGGTGATACAGCCTGACGGGATGCTCTCAATTCGGTGACAAGCCACATTTTTTCAGCCTCCGGAGGTTGAAGAGGCACTGTCTGTGTCTGTGGAAGAGGCACTGTCGCGTCTTCTTCACTTCACTGTCTGTGTGCTTGGACCATTTCAGTTTGTCGGTCATATGTGCACCGAGGAACTTAAAACTTTCCACCTTCTCCACTGCTGTCCCATCGATGTGGATAGGGGGGGGGGCTCCCTTTTTTGTACCATATGAGAGTGAAATAGATTTCCTTCCAAAAAAGTGTAATTAATTACGTTAAAACGCAGTGTTTCTGTGTTGGAATGGTGTGGGCATACCCCAACAACAGAAGGGTCTGGGCATATACCAGTCATAAAAATATTCATTAGAGTAAACCGCTGATTGGCCAGCTCATCCTCTTCAGGAGGAAAACATCCTCTATCAGGAAATAACAAGCATTTTTGAAACGGTTGGTTTGACTTGCCTAGTTAAATAAAGGTTCAATAAAATAAAAATAAAATACAAGTTTGAGGTGTTTTTTTTTTTTTACATGTTTTTAAAAATCCAATTTATGCTTTGGCCACATATGATTCAACAACATTATTTGGGTATGAGTTAACAAAATATGAACTTTAAAAAGTGAGAATTTCACTGGACAATTACTTGAATGTATTCTGTAAAGTCAATGCGATAGATACAGTACCTATCCAATCCTCACTTATAAAAAATAGCTGTTAAACATCCGTAGACACATTTATTACGCAGTAAAGTCATTCTTATAGATGCCTATTCCTCTCTCACTTTATATGCACGACTTCCTGTACGCTATACGCACAACTTCCATCCCTATACAGCAGTGGTTCTCAAACCTAGCCTCAGGACCCACAGCCGTTCCATCCATTTGATCTATTCCAGAGCTAGCACACCTGATTTAACTTGTCAACTAATCATCAAGCCCCCGACTAATTGAATCAGGTGAGCTAGTTCAGAGCTACAACAACATTGTAAAGCGTCTGGGGGTCCCTTAGGAGGTTTGAGAACCAACTTCCTCATTCCTTATTGACCAAATGCAGTACAAGCACCTTTCAGTCTTCCAGCTGCATAAATAGTTTATTTCCCGATGTATATTACAGCTGTGAATTGTGTAAAGATTGTATTTTCCCCAATGACTATTGAGAATATGCTGCTTTGTAGATAATGTACACAAGAAACTATTTAAGAAATCAATTTTTCTTCAGTAGTAATAAATGGTAAATCACAACATGTTTTTAATCTTTAGATAAAGCCTGTATAGAGCCTGTACATTGGTCAGCACAATCTACCACAGTGGAATATCTTATGTGCCACTATTATTATAGCACAGTTTATACCAGTGATTACACATATTTGTATTACACTGTTGAAATAGGATCAAATTTACTAAATTGTAATGCCTTCATTAAATACGTGTTTATAGTCACACACCCACAAATGCATGTAGTATGGTCAAATTGAGCTGGTAACATGTGCCTTTCAAATCATTAAGGCAAGAAAGCAAAAAACAATAACTTTTAAATACTCTCCTTGGGGAATGAATACGACAAATGTGGGATGTAGGGCCTTATGAGTATAGGGCCTTAAACTGTGTTCCTATAATGTTTTAGCGTTCCAAGTGTTTAGTAGGAGATGGTCACGTGCTGCATCAACATTGAGCAACAGTGTTGCAGCCAGAGTAGAGAACCATTCATAAAGAATGTGACATAAGCCCGTTGCCAGATAGGAATTTGACATGTGTTATATAAGAGTTTCTAAACCATGTTGATATAAGCAGGGACATTTAACTTATTTAAAAGTACATAACTATAGCTACTCTACCCTTCAATCAGCATTGCCATGCATGCAGTCGACAAGACATAACATTGTATTTCTTCCCTGCTGTAGCTTATACAAAGTTGAATTTCCAATATGGTAGAGAGGTTGTTGTTGGACTGTGGACTGTTGTCATGTCCCCGCAGTGCCTGTAGTGGTGCTGTGAGGAGTCTGCTGTGGACTAATCTAAAATCCTCAGCAGCTCCCACCTGCTAATGTTTGCTGTGGATAATCTACATTTACATGCATCAGTATTTTCAATGATATTGCATTCAGATAGGAACATTATTAGTTACTTAAAATATCGAATATCGATGCACAAATAGGCGAGCTGGTTGTAATAGGCACTTCTACTCTATCAGGAGCGAATACCTTACACAGCCTATACAAATTGAAGGTAAGTGAAGCCTCGACTTCAATTTTTGGAGAGGCCGCTTATGGCGCAGGACTAGTCGGGACGACTTTGCTACTCGAGGCCCTAGGGTTACTAGGTCTGATAGGCCTTATCGTTTCATGTTAAATGTTTAACTTTTGATCGTTATCTGTATCATACAACATATGATTATGATAGTTACGGAGTTGTTTTATTATATACATATATTCACAACGTTTCGTTATTCACCTAAATGTATTCATTTTCCTAAACAGAAAATGACCAGATGACTTGCGGGCAATATTTAGTTTAAGGCCTTTTTGAAAGAGCCTCTGTGCCTCTCCCTTTGTTTTCCTATTTGCCACAAATTAGGCGGTTTGATTGTCGTGAAATCCTAATCTTAAGTACTTTTTATATTTTAAACTATTTCCAAATATACAAAAAAAATATTGTAAATTCCCCATCATATTTCATAGAAATCTTCTATGTCTTGATGTTTCCGTTTCCTGGCTACCGCTACTTGTGTTTTTAGCGTAGCTAGCTAATGTGCTAACTAGTTAGCTACCTATCACTAGACCGTAGCAGGCTAAAATTGCAATTTTTATAAGGTCGTTTTATTGTATGATGTTAATGTATACGTTAACCACATATCTACTTGTTGTCCAATGCCTATACTCTTTTTTCGGATTATTGCAAATTTGCCATTATGTAGCTATTTAGTTAGCAAGGGAACAACCACACAAAATCTAGGTAGCTAACGTTAACTAGCTCGGGTTTGTTAACTTTACCTAACTAGTTTATCTATGCTAGCTAACGTTAGGTAGTAAGTAGGAAAATAACCTAACTATTTGTTTTGATAACTAGTAGGTACCTAGTTATGCAAAGTTCATTGTTCTGTGTAGTTAGCTAATTATTTGCTAAACAAATACTCACTTGCACAGCTAACTCGTGATGTACATTTGCTCAAGTCTGCACGTTTTCATGCATTTAGTTTAGCTAGTTAGCTATGCAATTCCTCCAGATTTAATCATAATGTTAGTTATAGAGCTAGCTAATAGCTATGTTTTTACGAGAGACACATTTAATTCAATGTTACGTGGACACACTACTGTATTACCCTCCGTTTGGCAAATTACATTGTGACAGTACTGTCCGTGTCCATATCCTGCATTTGCATGTAACAGAAAACCTCAGTCTGACGCTGCATCCCGGGCGCTTGAATTGACAGTAGCCACATGTATGGGAAAGCGTACAGTCTAAATTCTAAACCTGAGGGTGCTAAGCCAGAAATGTCCCTTACATCATTGGATCAAAAACACATTTAAGATGAAGTCATATGCCACAGAGGTGTATCTTGACATTTCCAATCTCACCCTTGATTTCTTAGAACATCTTCCTAATGTTTTAGTCATGTATGCATGTTTGTTTGAAACTTTTTTTTACACTAGTAGACTATTTTCTTTACCACATGAACACATTCTTAATTAGTTGCCTGAATTGTGCATGTTAAGTTCTTGCTAGCAACAGTCAAACTATAGAGTCAGAGGAGCTGTAAATGCTTATTTCAATCTGTACCCTTGGTCTGTTTTTGTCTTGTTTGCATATTCAGGGCAGTCTCAGTGATTACTGTGCATAATGTAAGACTCATGGTTTTCCTTGCTTTCTCCCTCTCCCATCAGCTGATGTTCTCAAGGACCAGAGTCACGTGATGTATGAGGGCAAACACATCCACTTCTCGGAGGTGGACAATAAGCCATTGTGCTCATACAGCCCAAAGCTCTGCAAGCAGCGCAGACTCAATGGCTATGCCTTCTGTATCCGTCATGTCCTGGAGGATAAGACCGCTCCCTTCAAGCAATGTGAATATGTGGCCAAGTACAACAGCCAACGATGCACCAACCCCATCCCCAAGTCTGAGGACCGCAGGTGGGTGTGGCGTTCCAGTAGAAGCTGTTCCTCGCCACAGAAGACCTCAGGTTTCTGTGATTGATTTATCTGTCATAGTTGTGAAACAGCATGTTAAAGGTGTGTTTGTTCCACAGATACTGTAACAGCCACCTCCAAGTCCTTGGCTTTATCCCCAAGAAGGAGCGGAGGAAGAAACACAATGCATTGGAGGAGATGCGCTCAACACCTCACCTGGAGTCAGTGGCTCTTAACATAACTGTACCCTCGCTAGCTCTGAAGGCCTCCAATGGCCTGGACGAGCTGCCGCCCTCTCCACCCTGCATCCGTCTGCTACCCCTCCCAGATGGGGAGCTCCTGGACCCTTTTGCCTTCTACGAGGAGGACACTGATGGGGAAGAGGGCCCTCCTCGGAAGGGCTCCACCGTCAGGAACAAACTACACAGTCGACTGGTGCTCAGCCAGAAACTCCAGCTCCCCCATCACGACAATGCCCTCCTCCAACCACCTCCGGAGCACTTTAGCCCCTCTCCTCTTACCTGTGTGCACCGCTCTTCACCCCTCCATCCTCATCTTCCCTGTCAGCAGCAGACAGGACTCCTCCAGCCCTCCACTATACCTTCGTTTGTCCTCCCTGGACAGCTGCAGACAGGACTCCTCCAGCCCTCCACTATACCTTCGTTTGTCCTCCCTGGACAGCTGCAGGGTTTATTATGTAAGCTAGCTCCACCTCAGATTCCCGCCTTTCTGCCTGTCGGACTGCCGCCCAACACAGCTCCCAGTCCGCTGCAGTCCTCCTGTCCCCCCCTCGGCAGTAAAGCTCTGTTCACTGCCACGCACTTGCCATCCAGTAGCTGGGACAGCACTCAGCGTCATTTGGTGGCCATGCGTCCGGCTGCCTTCTCACCTCCCCTTGCCTGCATGGCAAGGTTACAGCATCTGGTGCAGCTCTGCACCCAAAGACATCAGGAGCATGGAGACCTCTTCCATCATCTAGGTACCTCTCCTCCCTATTCACATGACACACTGTATTTGGCTTATTAGTTGAATGTCGTATTGGGTCTGTGTAAGACGAGATAAATAAAGATCATTTGACATTATACTGCTGAGACCAGCTGTACTAACATGTTATCTTCTTTCAGGGTTGGACTGGTCTGAAGACAGTTCAGAGGATGATGAAGTGGAGGCAGAGAGAGTTCCACCCTATCACAATGCCTGGAGACAACAGGAAGGACACCTTCGGGATGTGTAAGTTCTTACATACATAGTTATACTATCATCAAACATGGATTTGTTTTTGACTTATTTATTTATTTATTCCAGCTCAGATGAAGATGCTGGCGGCTCGCGGAGAACGCGGCTGGCTCGGCTGTGCTCATACCTCCAGGAGAAATACAAGCACCTGTGCAGGCAGGAGAGGGCTACCATGCGCCAGAAGAAATACCACTATGCCTTCCGCAAAGCCCTGTTGCGCGCCGCCAGTAAAGACCCTGACTGTGCTGGCCAGTTGATTCAGAAGTTGCGCAAGGTCTCCCAGACCTCAAGGTAAACTAAATACTCAACACTGCTCAACACTCCCATTTGGGAAATTGAGCCTGACTAACCTTAATAGTCTCCTCCAATACCATGTCAATGGGATTTTTTAAATTTTTTTAAATGACTTAGATTCTAAAGCTTTTCCTGGTTGTGATGTGAGTACATCCTCATTTGAGCACAGTTCCTTATTTACATTTTATTTCTGCGTTTTTTAAATGTATTTCTATGTGTATTGAATAAGAGGTTCCTGCTTAACTTACATTATTCATATCATGCCGTAGTTGAGATCTCATTTCACCAGAACCATTTCAGTGTCTAGTAAATTGAGTGTCTGAATTTGCTATTGGCTAAAGAGGTAATTGTAGGACCCCTGCCACTAAATGAGATGATGAGCTATAGCTGTTTGTGGGAGAGTGCCAGTGGGGAAGAGAGGTAAGCAGGGATAGACCAGCGAAGATTATTATTTTATTCTTCGTCTTAATCTTTTTAGTCCTTGTTTTTACAATTTTTAACTCAATTTTTAAGCCTTTTTTTCTCATATTTCTATATTTATAAAAATTTGGAAGAAACCTTTCCAGTTGTTTTAGTAAAACCCTTTTTTACGTGACTGGCATTGGCCAGCCCTCTCACACTGGTAATGTGGTCAGTAATGATAGTTGTGTGAAGAGCTGAGAGAGTGTTGACATGGTTGTGTCCTGAGCGTGGCCCTATCTGTCTCTCTGCTCAGTGCGCCAGGGCAGCAGGAGACGGGAATCTGCACTGGAAGCACCAAGGGCCAGGCATGTAGCAGCCGAGCTCTACCCTTCACCCGACACTGCTTCCAGCGTATCCTTTTCACCAACCTCTTACATGACACACTGGACTATTGGGACCAAACTGTCATTATTGCAGAATATGGCTTTACAACTTGTCCTAATAGAACTTACCAGACTCAAAGTATGGCTTCTGTTTTTGAGACATGACAGTTGTCCTTTTTTCCACTGGAGCGCTTCCTTCACGGTTTTTTTTCTGCAGACATTCTGTTGAATCGCTCCCAGCAGCTCTTCTCCAGTTGCACAGCCAAATTTGCAGATGGACAACAGTGCTCCATTCCTGTGTTTGACATCACGCATCAGACACCGCTCTGTGAGGAGCATGCCAAAAAGATGGTCAGTACATTGGGAGTACCATTGTTATACATATGTATCTGCTCTATATTACTGTACTTACGGACACGTGTTTTTTTTCCTATAGGACAATTTCCTGCGTGGAGACGGTAACCGAAGAGTGCAGCACCAGCACCAGCAGCAGCAGCAGCAGCGAAAGCCGCGTAAGAAGACCAAACCGCCTGCACTCACCAAGAAACACAAGAAGAAGAGGAGGAGAGGGCCGTGGCGGCCCCAGAAGCCCATCCCACCGGCGCTGCCCCAGGGGAACCTGGGAATGCCTTCCTCCTCCAGCCTGACCATGCCCACCCAGGCCAACATCAGGTCTGTCCCAGAAGCATCTGGTCTCTCATTGGGTCTGAAATGGAACCCTAGTCCCTATATAGGTTTAGGCTACTACAATGATACTAGAATTTCCCCTGTACCTATCACGAGGTTGCTACAATCTAACCTATGAATTCAAGGTTACAACGTAGGTGCACACAGGACAGAGACAAATTTGAGTAATCAAGGTGAAAGTGACACACGTTCAATACCGCCTTGCACGCTCTGCATCTAGCTGATCTAGGGTCTAGTCATTAGTCCAACAATTCTAAACGTGTTTCTATTGGACAAATTCAGGTATGTTTATCCCCATTCTGTTTGTGAAACGTTTTTCAACAGAATCGCCAGAATGAATGCACCACTGATCACCTGCAAACACAGTTCACATTCATAGCAGTCACAAACAAACTATTTGATCACTTTCCTCCTCGTTTCTACACACTCATCACTCATCTCACCTTTTCCCTTCGCTTGTGGACTGAAGAGCACAACCGTCTGTGACCAGGCGGAAAAAAAAACTTTCCAAGCCAAACCTTCATACCATTAACTGATACAGCCTACATCGTTTTCACCATATTAGCTAACGTCATAGTCAAATCAAATTAAATGTTGTTTGTCACATGCGTCAAATACAACAGGTTCCTTACAGGGAAATGCTTACTTTTAAAAGCCCTTAACTAAAAATGCAGTTAAGGAAATAATTACTAAATAAAATACTAATTAAATAAAATAATAAATAATAAAATAATAAATAAAATAACAATAACTAAATAAAATAACAATAATGAGTCTATATACAGGGGGTACCGGTACCGGGTCAATGTGCAGGGATACAGGTTAGTCGAGGTAATTGAGGTAATATGTACATGTAGGTAGGGGTGAAGTGACTATGCATAGATAATAAACAGCGAGTAGCAGCAATGTTAAAAAAAGGGGGGGGGGGGGGGGGGGTCAATGCAAATAGTCCGTGTAGCCATTTGATTAGCTGTTCAACAGCCTTATGGCTTGGGTGTAAAAGCTGTTCAGAAGGCTTTTGGTGTAGAGGTTTTTTCCCCCCCTCTTGTTGCACATGTAGAAATGAGGTAAGTAGATTTAAGTTTCCCTGTATTAAGCGAACAAAATAAATTAAAAAAATAGCACAATTGGTAAGGAGCCTGTAAAACCTCAGCCATCTCCTTCGGCGCCATCAACATAGTTCTAGAAAACTAACGTGTTAGTTAACCCGCTACAATCATGTAGTACAGTATACAGCGAGCAGTTTAGCAATTACATCGGTGCGCCCTGGTGGCAATAAATTTAATTAAACCTTGACTTGAAAGAGTTCGTGTTGGATAGCCATGGCCAACTAGCTAGCATAACATCCCTCTCTGTTTGAGCTGAGTGTTTGAGTTGGCTAAACTAGCTAGCTGTGAAAGTGAGAAAAAAATATTAAATATAGCTAGCTCTCTCGCTTCTCCTTCATTTTGAAAAATATTTTTTTTCAAAACTGTTAAACTTTCTTTCTCTTTTGTGTCAACTACTCACCACATTTTATACACTGCAGTCCTAGCTAGCTGTATCTTATGCTTTCAGTACTAGATTAATTCTCTGATCTTTTGATTGGGTGTACTTGTCAGTTCATGCTGCAAGAGCTCCGATTAGACCGGAGGACATCCTCTGGAAGTTATCATAATTACTGTGTAAGGTTATGGAAGGGGATGAGAACCATTAGCCTCCTAGGTTTTGTATTGAAGTCGATGTACCCAGAGGAGGATGGAAACTAGCTGTCCTCCGGCAACACCATGATGCTACCCTGGAGTGTGTTGGGCTACTGTAAACCTTTGCAAAACAGTTTTAATAAATTATTTGGTGACGTGATTATATTTATTATAGTTTAATCTAAAAAGGATAACTTTTGAACATTTTAACTTTGAATTTTTCTGAAGGATGGTCCTCCCCTTCCTCTGAGGAGCCTCCGCTGCTATGAACATATTGTTCCAGACACTAGGAGTGTGCGTTGTGCATGAACAGTCCTTATGTACTTGCTGAATTTTTTTTCTCCCTTGATGGCAGGAGTCCCTCGACGCCTGAACTGAGCACTGATGAACTTCCCGATGACATCACCAATGACATGTCAGACATTCCAAACGACCTCGAGCTGAACCAGGAGGATTTCTCGGACGTGTTACCCAGGCTCCCCGATGACCTTCAGGACTTTGACTTGTTTGAAGGTACTTTTTTTTTCTTTTTTGCTCATTGTTGTCATGGATTTCACCACTCTACTTTCCAAAAAGGGGTCATTTTAGCTTGTGTGTGTGTGTGACATCAGCTATTTTTATCTTTACAAAAAATTGTTTTATTTGAACAGGTTTGTCTGAATATTATTGAATAAGCTGAAGGCTCAAGTATTTACTCAAAACATTTCTTCCTGCTCTCTGAGAAAGGGGGATGGTTGGTAGATTCCTACGGTGTGGGTAAGAGATATTGTGTATATCCTCAGGTAAGAATGGGGAGCTGCTTCCCACCACAGAGGAGGCAGAGGAGCTGGTGAGAGCACTACAGGCTGGGCTGATGGGCTCCTACCCAGACTCCCTGGTGTGCCTGACCTCCATGGCGGAGATGGCGCAGGCAGATGGCGTGGACCACCGGGCCATGGCAGCAGTGTTCCCTGGGCCAGGGGTCCAGCCGGGGGGGATGGGGGACCTGCTTAACGGCCGCATCCCCGTAGAGAACTTCTCCAATCTGGAGCTGGAGGACAACCTGCTGCACTCTGCTGGTGGCCACTTCTCCCCCTCGGTGTCTCCTCAGCAGCCCCCTGCCCAAGGCCAGACTCCTCCCTCGGGACCCAGCCTCACCTCCTCCACCCGCACAGTCCCCCGGACACACCCGCCCCACATCTTGGCCAAGCCGGAGGCGCCCACATCGTCTCCTCAGGGCAACCATTACTGCAGCGAGCATGTACCATCCCCCTACAACGACCACATGTCCTCTCCCCACTCCACCTCCTTTCAGACTGACTCTCCTCTCCTGCTGGAGGTACCAAGTACCCCACGCTCCTCCTGGAACAACCTCCCCCTGGCCCTCACTGACCCCACACAGTTCGGCAACCTCATCAGACCAGAGGGCCACCTCGTATCCACCTCTCTGTCCACTCCCCCCTCCTCCCACTCTGTGACCCTACAGCCCATGGCTGCCCTCTCAGCGTTGCCCCAGAGCGGCTTGACGGGCTTGACTGCGCTCCCCGCCCCCTCGCCACCACACGACCTCTTGATTTCCACCCTTCCCAAGCAGCAGCTCCCTCAGTTCAGTGCTGCCTTCGGCCACCAACTGGCCTCCCACAGTGGCATCCCCAAGGACGTGCAGCCCAGTCACAGCTCCACAGCGCCCCCCACTGGCTTCTCCATAGCTAGTGCCACCGCTGCAAGTGCCAACAGTGCAACGCCCCCCTTTCCACACAGTAACTAGAGCAAGCCGTGCACAGTACAATGGCTGTAGGTCAAACCGTGGACTCTAGAAACGTATTCACCCAGTGTCCATTCATTTCCCTTCTGCTTCAAGTGTGCACCTAACGCTTCACTATTCTACTGGAATTTGCACAACCTCAGATATTCCTTAACCGTGTAATGATTTGGTGGTAATATAGCCAGTTGGCCACCTGAAAGGGTCCAGTGGTTTGATGTAAACGCAGCTCCCGAGTTTCGCCAGCAGGGGGCAGAGTGTGTGTGTGTGTGTGTGTGTGTGTGTGGAGGGAGGTGGTTCAGTAGAAACATCAAATGTTATTTGTCACATGCTTGGTAAACAACAGGTGTAGACTAACAGTGAAATGCTTACTTACGAGTTCCTTTTCCAACAATGCAGAGTTCAAGATACAATAGAAATAGTGACACGAGGAATACATGGATTGATGTGGGGGAACATTGAAGGATGGACTTCAGGAGAGATTATTTATATCCTAGTGAAAACGACAGTGCTAGAGAATACGGAGACAAAGCGTCAATCAATGGTCAATTAAAAAAATAAAATAATAATATTGCCAGTTTAGTCGTGTCTGACATCCATGAACAACACTCCCATGTGTATTATTTGGACAGTGAAGCTAAAACTTTTAATTTGGCTCTATACTCCAGCATTTTGGATTTGAGATTAAATTAGAAACAAAAGCACTTTATGTGTATGTATCTAGACTCCGATTTGAATGTGTCATAAGTATTTGGACTAATTCACTTGTGTATTAAAGTAGTCAAGTTTAGTATTTGGTCCCAGTTTCCTAGCACACATCAAGCTTGTGGCTGCATTCTAGTTTGTTTTGTTGATGCTTCAGATTATGTTGTGCCCCCATAGAAATGAAAAGTAAATCTTGTATGGTCACTTATATATAGAATGTTTCTAAACACTTCTACAAAAATGTGAGTGAGTTCGAGGCACAAAGTTTATACTCCCAAGACATGATAACTGGATGTTAGCATTTTATATCATACCCACAAGACATGATAACGGGATGTTAGCATTTTATATCATACCCACAAGACATGATAACGGGATGTTAGCATTTTATATCATACCCACAAGACATGATAACGGGATGTTAGCATTTTATA
This sequence comes from Oncorhynchus mykiss, assembly GCF_057628025.1. Lineage (NCBI taxonomy): Eukaryota > Metazoa > Chordata > Actinopteri > Salmoniformes > Salmonidae > Oncorhynchus > Oncorhynchus mykiss. The sequence goes on along the minus strand of NC_143043.1, from coordinate 49,986,815 downwards.
TCATACCCACAAGACATGATAACGGGATGTTAGCATTTTATATCATACCCACAAGACATGATAACGGGATGTTAGCATTTTATATCATACCCACAAGACATGATAACGGAATGTTAGCATTTTATATCATACCCACAAGACGGGATGTTAGCATTTTATATCATACCCACAAGACATGATAACGGGATGTTAGCATTTTATATCATACCCACAAGACATGATAACCCCTCTCCATTACCGGGATGTTAGCATTTTTTGGTGTTCGTATGATATTTATGCCTCTTAACTTTCTCACTCATTATTCATGGTTAACTGTAATCATGGTATTTTATCTTTATTATTTAACTAGGCAAGTCAGTTAAGAACAAATTCTTATATTCAATGACGGCCTAGTGGGTGGGTTAACTGCCTGTTCAGGGGCAGAACGACAGATTTGTACCTTGTCAGCTCGGGGATATGAACTTGCAACCTTCCGGTTACTAGTCCCAACGCTCTAACCACTAGGCTACCCTGCCGCCTCCACATTTAATGTAGAAGTGTTCAGAAACATTATTTACCATTTAATATGAATGGGGCACAAAATAATCTGAAACGCACATTTTAAATGCATCCAACAAGTTTGTAGAGTCACAAGGTTGATGTAATCATTGCGTGCTACGTTACACCTTTTGACCACTTTAATACACAAGGGAATTTTTTCAGATACTAATGAGGGGCACTAGATACATGACGTGTTTTCATTTCTAAACGGTAAAACGGATGTGTGTGAATGTATCCTCAAATTCAAGGTGACATTCTGTTGCCTCGTACGAAACAGTCAAATTAAACGTCTCCTCAAATCCAAAATGCTGGAGTATAGAGCCAAATTAAACGTTTTCTCTTCACTGTCTCAAATAAATACGTAGGGTAGTGTACCCTGCCTTGCTATGGTCATTGCGTGGGTTCATCTGTTCCATGCACCTTTTTGAAAGAGATTGTAAAGGTAGGTCCTTGTATGCGGGTGACCCATTGTGAAGCAACAGGGGAAATGGCTCCGCCATCTTACCATGGTGTAGTCCTGTCCTCCATCACTTAACAGAGAATTTGGCCAAACCACTTTTAAACAGCGTTTTATTTTCAATATATTGTGTATATATTTGCTCTATTATTGGGTCACTCAGAAACGTAAAAGATCTATTGACCTCACCATTGTGGGACTCCTTATGGGTGACCTATTAGCCACTTGAAGGTACATTGTGTTACTTTAAGCAATAAACACATTGGCACACACTCTTGTCACAGTGTTGAATTGGTCTCCACTTTATGTATCTTCACTATGTAATCCAAAAACCGATGTGGACCAGATATGTTTGGGCCTGTGTAACTCTCTGTGACATAAACCGTTTGTTCTAAATCAAGTCTGACCTGTCTGAGTAGAGAGAGACTGTAACTGACCATTGAACAGGATGCTTCTCTTAGGTCATACTGAGTAGTTATTGCAAGGGGCCAAATCCATGGGCTCGGGTGTCCACAACTCTCCATGGTGCTCTTGCTATATAATGGCATCTTAAAAGGACATTCAAGGATATGGTCCCATCTAGATAGAAACTACTTAAGGAACCTGGGGGGGTATACACTGAGTATACCAAACAGTAGGACACCTTCCAAATATTGAGTTGCACCCCCCCTCCCTCTCTCTCTTAACTCTCAGAATGTCCTCAATTTGTCGGGGCATGGACTCTACAAGGTGTCAAGAGTTCCACAGGGATGCTGGACCTTGTTTGATGTCCTTTCGATGGAGGACCATTCTTGATACATGAGAAGCTGAGCATGAACCTAGCAGTGCTTCAGTTGACTCAAACCGGTGCGCCTGGTACCTACTACCATAACCCCGTTCAAATGCACTTACATCTTTTGTCTTGCCCATTCACCCCCGGATTGTGTACGTGTGCCATTCAATGTCTCAATTGTGATTGAGGCTTAAAAATCCCGTAACCTGTCTCCATCCCTTCATCTACACGGATTTGAAGTGGATTTAACAAGCGACATCATTAAGGGATCATAGCTTTCACCTGGTCCGTCTGTCATGGAAAGAGCAGGTGTTCTTAATGTTTTGTCCACTCTGTAACTCCCCCCTCAGTAAAGGACCAGAAAGTCATCTTTCACTAGTCTAGCCGTGTATATGGATACGTAGGATGGGTATATGGACATGTGAAATGATGCCCCCTTTGTTTTAGCATCTTATCTGTTTTGTGTGTTAAGTGTGACACCATTGGCGTAAACTGGTGCAATGAGCATTTCTGAGGTATAGATAGCACTGTCTGTTGTACTAAATAAATACATATTCTCAGGTGCATTATGGTCAATGAAGCATGGGTCTCAATGTTAACTGTTAAGGAATGAGGATGGAATTAACCAGACAACTCTGCCCTGTCTGGTTTTAAACTCTACAGTAGTAAATCATGGATTTTTATTTTTATTTATTTTTAGAAACGTAGAAACGGAAAGACTACTCATTGTTAAGTATTAGATATATTTATAGGGTAGAGGTCTCTGCAGTTGAGGTTTTATTGTGAGTTAATGAGTGGCAATGGATTGAAAAATGAAGTCAGTCTTTTGTGATACGCTTGATGGACACCTTTTTGTGGAACACCCCTTGTTTTAACGGCGATCAAAACTCTTGTAGTTTCTCTTCAAAGTGAAATGATCGATTGTTTGTGTACATTGTCATTTAGCTAACCAAACTGGCAAAATGTCTAATGTAAGACAGTATTTTTGATAGCTATTAAACTCTGGCAAGTAGTTGCTGCTGAGAGACTGGGGTTGCATGGCGAGACAACTTTACAGCTGAGTGCAAGGCCACAACATTTCTCCCTTATTGTGATTAGCAGATCTCTTGTTAGCAGTAAATCAAGCCATAGCATTATTTTTTCTCGCATATATGTATGTGTGTGTGTGTGTATATATATATATATATATATATTGCACATAACAGCACCCGTATTAATTTTTTGATTTGGAACACACCCCTGACCTGCTCTAAACAGCACTGTGGGAGGCCAGATACTCCCAGTAAGCATCGTGCCTTTTGTCATGATGCGAAAAACTAACAGCTGCCATTAACTGCACACACACTGCTTAGAACCGAGCAGGCCCCACTTTCAACTGTGAGAAGGCCTAGTTATTTCAAAGAGACCGACATTACCAGAGCAGATGCTTCAAGTTTCAGTTTCTTTATTTGCTTGACCACAGCATTGTTCCTAGATGTACAGCCCCTAGGAAATAGGTGGGCTGGAATGTTTTCTTGAATTTTCGCAAGCAAGGCGACACTGCTGTATTCACAAAAGCATGAGATTAGATTCATTGCAGTTTGACTCCTCACCAACCATATAGAACAAACTAAGCAGGGCTCTGTAGGCACTTGTAACTGCTTGAAATCTGAGAGATTGGCTGACAAATCCCTATACTCATTGAATGTACTGTATTACTGTTTTTAAAGATGATAGGATGAGCTAATAATAATCTAGTCACCTTTTGTTATCGGTCCTTGTATAATTTGTCTAAGGTATTTTTTTTGTATACAAAGGTTTACATTTTTATGTCTATTTTTCTTGTGTACAAATGATGTAATATGTGTATAAACACTGTATGGAATGTGTATATAGTGTGATAAAATGTGATCTTTTGTTTTTGGATGTATAAATAAAACTTGCTGTGAGGTATTTGCTGTCATGGGTTGTCGGTTTTTATTTATAGATCCACAATTCTAACAATGATACCCTGTACGTAAATGGTAGGTTTGAGGGAAAATAATCAAGTCAGAATACAGTGTCTCTGTCGACACACCTTCATTTCTTAGATCTCCACACCGATTTTTTTATTTTTTTTTGCATGCTATTCTCATGCGCAAATTCAAGCTGAGAATAGAGAAAAGTGAGAAGAAGAAAAAGGGAATAATTCCACCACCTTTACGTGAGAGGAAACCATTTGGTTATTTTTTACATTTATTTTACCTTTATTTAACTCAGTAAAGAAGAAATTCTTATTTTCAACTGCCTTGTTCAGGGGCAGAACGACAGATTTGTACCTTGTCAGCTCGGGGATTTTGACTTTGCAACCTTTGCTGGCCCAACACGCTAACCATCCCTGGAGATGAAAGTGAAGCCAGCCAGATGGAAGAAAACTGAAAATCATATAAATATGACATGTATTGGGACCCCATTTCCACAGTGAAATAGAATATACAGTGGTGGGGGGGGGGGGGGGCAAAAAAGTATTAAGTCAGCCACCAATTGTGCAAGTTCTCCCACTTAAAAATATGAGAGAGGCCTGTAATTTTCATCACAGGTACACTTCAACTATGACAGACAAAATGGGGGGAAAAAAATCCAGAAAATCACATTGTAGGATTTTTAATGAATTTATTTGCAAATTATTGTGGAAAATAAGTATTTGGTCACCTACAAACAAACAAACAAGATTTCTGGCTCTCACAGACCTGTAACAACTTCATTAAGAGGCTCCTCTGTCCTCCACTCGTTACCTGTATTAATGGCACCTGTTTGAACTTGTTATCAGTATAAAAGACACCTGTCCATAACCTCAAACAGTCACACTCCAAACTCCACTATGGCCAAGACCAAAGAGCTGTCAAAGGACACCAGAAACAAAATTGTAGACCTGCACCAGGCTGGGAAGACTGAATCTGCAATAGGTAAGCAGCTTGGTTTGAAGAAATCAACTGTGGGAGCAATTATTAGGAAATGGAAGACATACAAGACCACTGATAATCTCCCTCGATCTGGGGCTCCACGCAAGATCTCACCCTGTGGGGTCAAAATGATCACAAGAACGGTGAGCAAAAATCCCAGAACCACACGGGGGGACCTAGTGAATGACCTGCAGAGAGCTGGGACCAAAGTAACAAAGCCTACCATCAGTAACAAACAGCAAGGGACTCAAATCCCGCAGTGCCAGACATGTCCAGGCCCGTCTGAAGTTTGCTAGAGAAAATTTGGATGATCCAGAAGAAGATTGGGAGAATGTCATAAGGTCAGATGAAACCAAAATATAACTTTTTGGTAAAAACTCAACTCGTCGTGTTTGGAGGACAAAGAATGCTGAGTTGCATCCAAAGAACACCATAACTACCGTGAAGCATGGGGTGGAAACATCATGCTTTGGGGCTGTTTTTCTGCAAAGGGACCAGGACGACTGATCCGTGTAAAGGAAAGAATGAATGGGGCCATGTATCGTGAGATTTTGAGTGAAAACCTCCTTCCATCAGCAAGGGCATTGAAGATGAAACGTGGCTGGGTCTTTCAGCATGACAATGATCCCAAACACAAATAAATTCACTAAAAATCCTACAATGTGATTTTCTGGATTTTTTCCCCTCATTTTGTCTGTCATAGTTGAAGTGTACCTATGATAAATTACAGGCCTCTCTCATCATTTTTAAGTAGGAGAAGTTGCACAATTGGTGGCTGACTAAATACTTTTTTGCCCCACTGTACATAGCTATGCCCTCAATTTGCGTTTATAAAATTTTGACAACCAAGCTATTGGTTTCTGTAGGTCTGAACCTGCAGAGTTGGTGTATGCGCTATAGAATGTTCAATATTCTAGGCTTTTCTACGTTTTATTTTACGTGTATCGTGATAAATATTAGCCACTATAGGAAGCCATTGTCAGTAATACTCACATACATTTATAACTGTCACTTTAGTGTTAGTTTTGTTCCATTTGTAGCTTACATTTAGCATAATTTCATTCCATTCCGTTTACCTTTCTTTCCTCTGTCACGTCCGTGTAAATTGTTCCTGAGTGTCGTTAGTGGATCATGTTAGGCTAAAGTTGTGTAAAAAATTCAGGACATGTCCTATAAATCTACCATCTAATCATTATGGCACTCAGACCAAACGGTTAAACATGGAGCATGATTATTGAGAATTAGGGCACCCCCATTGTACACGATTTCCCACATTTTCTAATATTTCATGGATTGAATTTGAATATGACAATTTATTTTTATTTTATTTAACCAGGTAAGCTAGTTGAGAACAAGGATTTTAGGTTGAATCAAACCAGTGTTTTATTCATCAATATATTTCAGTGCGCAAAGGTTCTCCAAACCTGTTTGTGATTCATACATAATTTCCTAACCATGAAATTTGCCCAAAATAATCCATCAAATCTGACTATTTGAAATCTACCAGTTGGTGTTGAAACGGAGACAAATATGCATATATTTAGCTTCTTTTCATTTATCCCTATTTTCTGAACCCGTTCTCTCGATGTAGTCTAGTCTGTCGACAAAATTCTAATTAAAAGGTAAATAGTATTTAAAGGGATGGTTTAAGTGTACTGAAAACCCTATTGAATGGCAGCTCCACAAGAAAATCTGTTGGGTTTTCAGCGGTTGAATTACATTTATTTAGCGCGTGCAAGGGAGCTACGCCTGCAAAGCCAGTTACGCACCTTCATAAAGTAACTCGGAATACCAACTACTGAGAAGTGTGTAGGTAAGGCATAATTTCCTGTCAGAATCCGGAGTCGGAATCCGGACCTTCAAGTCACAAAGTCATGCCTTCTGTGATGAGTAAACTAACTTTAGGGCCCTTTTGCCCCTCGCCCTGTCAAGGAAGCTAACATCTCGGATGGAACCGCACGAGAACATAACTGAATGCACAGTACTGACCAAACAACCAGCTGCCTAATGTAGGGTTTTCTTTCATTAATGGCGTTTGTTTTTTTTAACGACAACTTTGTGAATTTACTTCAGGATCGGGACCCTTTTTTTCAATTTTCGCCTAAAATGACATACCCAAATCTAACTGCATGTAGCTCAGGACCTGAAGCAAGGACATGCATATTCTTGATACCATTTGAAAGGAAACACTTTGAAGTCGGTGGACATGTGATGTAGTAATGTAGGTGAATATAACACATTAGATCTGGTCAAAGATAATTCAAAGAAAAAAAAAAAACATGAATTTTTTTGTTCCATCTTTTTTAATTGCAAGAGAAAGTTCAAGGTATTATTCCAGGTTAAGCGCAATTTCGATTTTGGCCACTAGATGGTAGCAGTGTGTGCAGCATTTTAGACTGATCCATTGAACCATTTAATTTCAAAATGTTGCCCAAATGTGCCTAATTGGTTTATTGACACATTTTCAAGTTCATAACTGTGCACTCTCCTCAAACAATAGCATGGTATTATTTCACTGTAATAGCTACCGTAAATTGGACAGTGCAGTTAGATTAATAATAATTTAAGCATTCTGCCCATATCAGATATGTCTACGTCCTGGGAAATGTTCTTGTTACTTACAACGTCATGCTAATCATATTAGTCTACGTGAACTCAACCATCCCGCCAGGACACTGATCCTGTAGAGGTTTTAAAAAGCTGCACTCTGGTATTGCATTGTAATGCTGGTAAAAACAATATTGCGCCACACAAAATAAATATCCATTTAAATTTGCGTTCGATTTTAATCACTTGAAAGCTTACAAAGACTCCCAATACCTTGGAATTTGAGTGACATGAACAATGATTATATACAGGACTATAAACGGTCTGCAATGTTACAGAAAATGACATTTCAATTTTTTTAATGTGATGATCATTAATAACAAACGGAAGGACAATATTCTTTATTCTATACATACTGCTTTGTGTGAGTTATAAAAAAATATTATTGTTCCGTAGAATATATCTGTGCTGATAAATGTGTCCTGACGACAACACTGCTTTATTGCCACACTCAAAAAGGTTTACTAGTAAATCACGTAAGATATGACAACGGAGAAAAAAAAAAAAAAAACTATGGCCTCAAGTACCATTATTCTTACTTGAATCCTGAAGAAAACGCTTACAAAAAGTGCAACACTGAAAGAATAAAACGGGACAGTTGTCTCCACAAGGTGCAAATTACAAATCTAAAAAAACAGACGGGCGTACATACATGGCACTTTCATGTGTGACATAAGGGGAATAATGGAAATAGATAAAAAAAAAAAAAAGGGGGTCCACTCAAATGTTGGAAAACTGGTCAACAGAAGTGGGATCAAACAAGGGGGTACTTCTGTTTACAACCCCCGAATGCCCAAAACTCAGAAGAAAAACAGTTCAACACTGGACATCTCACATTGGTCTGAACACAGCTAATACAAATAAGGTTTCCAGTAGCTGTTGTAATCCCATAGGAGACCCAGTGTTCATACTTCTGTGTGCTTTATGAAGCTATAGTATCTAACCCCATGTAAAGAGCAAAAAACATTAACTTAAAAAATATATATATAAAAGAATAGCTGATGTAAATCAATTGTTAAATGTGTCCATGCTGCCATGTAACACTTGTGTTTTTAATGTGACTGCACCCCACTCTCAACAAAGTTGCTAAGGCTGATTTGAACACTCAAGGTCCAGCACATCAGGTTCAGAGTCCAGTAGCATGCTTGCTACAATGCATATTAGGTGCGGCAAGTAGCCTAGTGTTTAGAGCGTTGGGCCAGTAACTGAAAGGTTGCTAGGTCGAATCCCTGAGCTGACAAGAGGTAAAAGACATCTGTCGTTCTGCCCCTGAACCAGGCAGTTAACCCACTGTTCCTATGGCCATCATTGTAAATAAAAATGTGTTTTTAACTGACTTGCCTAGTTAAATTAATACCGTGCAGGCCAAGTCACAGGAGTTATTTTTCATCAACTTAAACTTTATGGAAACACGTGTTTAGTGGGTGTAGCGAAATGCCTGTACATGGACGCACATTCATGTAGAACTACACGGGGGGGGGGGGGGGGGGGGGTCAGTAGCAGCAGGGAAGTGCGGTATGCTTCCTAATGGCCGCTGGCTTTCTGCTACTTTACGTCAACTAGTATGAACACACCATAACGCACTTCTGCAATCCTTATATCAACTAAACTTAGTGTGGAATTCACGATTACAGTGTTCTGTTATTCTATGCTCCAAGCTGTGTTGCTACAGGTGGACAGTTGTCTTTATGTAGCATTGAGACATGCCTGTACAATAATGACCATGCGGTCTTACGGCTAAAAAAAACAACAACAACAAAAAAAGCGCAATTCAAGTTGTTGAATAGATTGTACCACTGCTTTAACAAAGAAGACGTGTCTGTTGTGGGATGATGTAGTTGAATTTACCGCTTTAACAAAGAAGACGTGTCTGTTGTGGGATGATGTAGTTGAATTTACCGCTATGTTAAAAAGAAGACTTGTCTGTTGTGGGATGATGTAGTTGAATTTACCGCTATGTTAAAAAAGAAGACGTGTCTGTTGTGGGATGATGTAGTTGAATTTACCGCTATGTTAAAAAGAAGACTTGTCTGTTGTGGGATGATGTAGTTGAATTTACTGCTATGTTAAAAAGAAGACGTGTCTGTTGTGGGATGATGTAGTTGAATTTACCGCTATGTTAAAAAGAAGACTTGTCTGTTGTGGGATGATGTAGTTGAATTTACCGCTATGTTAAAAAGAAGACGTGTCTGTTGTGGGATGATGTAGTTGAATTTACTGCTATGTTAAAAAGAAGACTTGTCTGTTGTGGGATGATGTAGTTGAATTTACTGCTATGTTAAAAAGAAGACTTGTCTGTTGTGGGATGATGTAGTTGAATTTACCGCTATGTTAAAAAGAAGACTTGTCTGTTGTGGGATGATGTAGTTGAATTTACCGCTATGTTAAAAAGAAGACTTGTCTGTTGTGGGATGATGTAGTTGAATTTACCGCTATGTTAAAAAGAAGACTTGTCTGTTGTGGGATGATGTAGTTGAATTTACCGCTATGTTAAAAAAGAAGACGTGTCTGTTGTGGGATGATGTAGTTGAATTTACCGCTATGTTAAAAAGAAGACGTGTCTGTTGTGGGATGATGTAGTTGAATTTACCGCTATGTTAAAAAGAATAAGAAAATAAAAGAGGAAAAGGTGAGCCTTCAATAGAACTAAAGCACTCATCTTACACAGGACAGAGGAACAATCCAACAGACATCTTGTCATGAAACCACGTGGTCTCATGAAGTTCGATGCTCTGGCAACATAGAACCCAGTGTCAAGACTAGAGAGGGTTAGAAGTAGTGCACCTGGACAGATTCTGTTTCTGTGGTCTGCACTGCATGGCGACTACAGCCACGTCACGCAGTGAGACATCAAAAAGGTCAAAGAGCATTTAAAAAGAAACAAAAAAAGGTGGCCAAAGTATCAATTAACATAAAAACACGACAGAGGGAAGCAATTGCCATTGAATGGATGTGTCCTTGAAAATGTATGATTAAAACAAGAGGGAATCCAAGAGAATGTATTTAAACAAGAGGGAATCCAAGAGAATGTATTAAAACAAGAGGGAATCCAAGATAATGTATTAAAACAAGAGGGAATCCAAGATAATGTATTAAAACAAGAGGGAATCCAAGAGAATGTATTAAAACAAGAGGGAATCAAGGAGAATGTATTTAAACAAGAGGGAATCCAAGATAATGTATTTAAACAAGAGGGAATCCAAGAGAATGTATTTAAACAAGAGGGAATCCAAGAGAATGTATTAAAACAAGAGGGAATCCAAGATAATGTATTAAAACAAGAGGGAATCCAAGATAATGTATTAAAACAAGAGGGAATCCAAGATAATGTATTAAAACAAGAGGGAATCCAAGATAATGTATTTAAACAAGAGGGAATCCAAGAGAATGTATTAAAACAAGAGGGAATCAAGGAGAATGTATTTAAACAAGAGGGAATCCAAGATAATGTATTTAAACAAGAGGGAATCCAAGAGAATGTATTAAAACAAGAGGGAATCCAAGATAATGTATTTAAACAAGAGGGAATCCAAGAGAATGTATTAAAACAAGAGGGAATCCAAGATAATGTATTAAAACAAGAGGGAATCCAAGATAATGTATTTAAACAAGAGGGAATCCAAGAGAATGTATTAAAACAAGAGGGAATCCAAGATAATGTATTTAAACAAGAGGGAATCCAAGAGAATGTATTAAAACAAGAGGGAATCCAAGATAATGTATTTAAACAAGAGGGAATCCAAGAGAATGTATTAAAACAAGAGGGAATCCAAGATAATGTATTTAAACAAGAGGGAATCCAAGAGAATGTATTAAAACAAGAGGGAATCCAAGATAATGTATTTAAACAAGAGGGAATCCAAGAGAATGTATTAAAACAAGAGGGAATCCAAGATAATGTATTTAAACAAGAGGGAATCCAAGAGAATGTATTTAAACAAGAGGGAATCCAAGAGAATGTATTTAAACAAGAGGGAATCCAAGAGAATGTTTTTAAACAAGAGGGAATCCAAGATAATGTATTAAAACAAGAGGGAATCCAAGAGAATGTTTTTAAACAAGAGGGAATCCAAGATAATGTATTAAAACAAGAGGCAATCCAAGATAATGTTTTTAAACAAGAGGGAATCCAAGATAATGTATTAAAACAAGAGGGAATCCAAGATAATGTTTTTAAACAAGAGGGAATCCAAGATAATGTATTAAAACAAGAGGGAATCCATGACTGAAATACAAAAGAGCAAGTAATAAAGGCAAAGCAATCTCAGTTATGACCATTTACATGTCTCTTTAAACATTGACCCTTTCTAACAGAATATATGTACAGAAGCATTTGGCCACTTCTACACAGAGATTCCTTTGTGTACACTCCATTATTTCTCAATATTTGTAAAAATGTGCCTATTTACAAGTTTGTACAGCCACCCAACAGATCTCTTAATTCTCCCAGAGGACCCCCATCCACTGAAAAGCAGGATACCTGAGTTTTGAAAAGAATGCTTCAATCTCCACCGCACGTTTCACAGGATCTCAAAGGAGATGCTCACATGCATGCACACACACACACACACACACACACACGAAAGTTAGATCCTCCCTGAAAGGCTTCAGGACCTTTTAGGAATAAGCCACACCAAAATGTTTGAATCAATGGACCTGCGTTCATGTCGGAGGTATTGAGCCCAAAAGGTCTTACAGCAGTTGTCAGTCAAAGTGGCAGCTGACCAACAGGCCCGTCCGTGACTGGCCGCAAAGTGACAATATACCTTAAGTAGAGATTTAAAAAAAGTGGGCTGAGGCTTTGCTTTAGGTGAATGAATGAGTGATGGAGAACTTCCTGGGAGACTTCATCTTGGCTGTTGATGTCAGAGGCCATGGACTGACAGACTGCTGCTGCTACTGTAGGGGTGGGATGGGGGGGTGGGTGGGGGGTGTCACTGGGAGGATGAGGCCCTGGGTAGAGAAAACCTGCAGGAGCAAAAGGATGAACAATGGGAAGATTTAGCTTGGGATGGAGGTGTGAGAAACAACACTAGACTTATAGGTCTGCACCCTAATGTTGGAATCAATTTACAATACTATGAGCTGTCATCAAATCACGGGAGGTGTTGATGCCATTACCTCTGTAGTCTGTGCACTAGTTCAGACACCAGGGCGTCAGAGATACCAGGATAGGACTCCTCTGACATGAAAACGGCCTCCCTCAGCTCGTCCACAGCCTCTGGCTTGCCATTGGTTGCCTCAACCTGGTTCTCTTTTAACTGTAAGGGAAGGAGAGACGGTTTACTGGATGATGATTTTGGCTCCCAAGTGGCGCAGCGGTCTAAGGCACTGCATCTCAGTGCTAGAGTGCTACAGACACCATAGTTCGAATCCAGGCTGTATCACAACCGGCTGTGATTGGGAGTCCCATAGGGGCGGTGCACAATTGGCCCAGCGTCGTCCGGGTTTGGCCGGTGTAGGCCGTCATTGTAAGTAAAAATTTCTTCTTAACTGACTTGCCTAGTTGAATAAAATCTTAAAGTGTGCAGCTGTAACTTCAATAAGGTCAACAGATATATCAGAACAGTTTGACCCGGAATCATTCAACTTGACTGAGATTCACCATTATTATCTTGAGATAAAAAGAGAAATAGTAACTTCAGAAGATATAGTTAAAATGAGCTCAAATACATTCTTACCTCAGCAAACAAAGGTGAAATGATAGTGCACCAGCTCTGTGACAGAGGCCTTTTTGGATTGTCTTGCACCTGATAAAGAAAGTATAACATTTAAAAATCATACTGATGGCTCAGTGCAAGAGCTGAAAAACAGCTGAAGAGTGAACGTCAGCTTATTAAAACAGAGAATGCCCAGAAACCACCTCCTGAACAACTGTGTTCGGTTAGATCCGGATGTTTATGAAAGCTGACGGGAGAAAGCATGTGGTTTGAATACACACACTATGGTATAAATATATAGACTATGGTATAAATATATAGACTATGGTATAAATATATAGTCTATGGTATGAATACACACACTATGGTATAAATATATAGACTATGGTATAAATATATAGACTATGGTATAAATATATAGACTATGGTATGAATACACACACTATGGTATAAATATATAGACTATGGTATAAATATATAGACTATGGTATAAATATATAGACTATGGTATAAATATATAGACTATGGTATAAATATATAGACTATGGTATAAATATATAGTCTATGGTATGAATACACACACTATGGTATAAATATATAGACTATGGTATAAATATATAGACTATGGTATAAATATATAGTCTATGGTATGAATACACACACTATGGTATAAATATATAGACTATGGTATAAATATATAGACTATGGTAGAAATTTATAGACTATGGTATGAATACACACACTATGGTATAAATATATAGACTATGGTATGAATACACACTATGGTATAAATATATAGACTATGGTATGAATACACACACTATGGTATAAATATATAGACTATGGTATGAATACACACACTATGGTATAAATATATAGACTATGGTATGAATATACACACTATGGTATAAATATATAGACTATGGTATGAATATACACACTATGGTATAAATATATAGACTATGGTATAAATATATACTAAGTATATACAAAACATTTTAAAAAACAGCTGCTCTTCCACGACAGACTGACCACGTGAAAGCTATGATCCCTTAATGATGGGACTTGTTTAAATCCACTTCAAATTAGTGTAGATGAAGCAGAGACAGGTTAAATAAGGATTTTTAAGCCCCGAGAGAAGGATTCAGAGGATGAATGGGCAAGACAAAATATTTAAATGCATTTGACCGGGGTATGGTAGCAGGTGCCAGGCGCACCGGTTTGTGTCAAAAACTGCAATGCTGCTTGGTTTTTCACACTCAACAGTTTCCTCGTGTGTACCTCGAATGTGCCACCACCCAAAAGACATCCAGACAACTTGACAACTGTGGGAAGCATTGGAGTCAACATGGGCCAGCATCCCTGTGGAAGCATTGGAGTAAACATGGGCCAGCATCCCTGTGGAATGCTTTTGACACCTTGTAGAGTCCATGCCCGACGAATTAAGGCTAGTCTGAGGGCAAACTCAGTATTAGTAAGGTGTTTTGTACACTCAGTGTACACTACGGGATAAATACTGTACATACCATGGTACGAGTACATACCATGGTACGAGTACATACCATGGTACGAGTACATACCATGGTACGAGTATACACCATGGTATAAAATACACTATGGTACCCATTTTTTCCCCTGCAGAGTTTCCAGGGACCCCATTTTTTCCACCCCAAATCCAATGACAACCTGAAAATCAACACATTTAGAATTCCAACAATGCCAATGTTTTAAATTTGACTTCTGCTTTCAAAAGTAGATCAAACGAAACATGTAAAAATTAACTATAGCCATTGAATTCTACCGTGCATTATAGGGAAATAATAAGTGCTCTAGAATGCCCTGGTATAATTACCAGGGCAGAGGGGGTGTGGTATATGGCCAATATACCACGGCTAAGGGCTGTTCTTAGGCAAGACGCAATGCAGAGTGCCTGGACACAGTCCTTAGCCGTGGTATATTGGCCATATACCACAAACCCCGGAGGTGCCTTATTGCAATTATAAAATGGTTACCAACATAATTAGAACAGTAAAAAAAAAAATGTTTGTCATACCCATGGTATACGGTCTGATATAACATGGCTTTCAGCCAATCATCATTCAGGGCTCAAACCACCCGGTTTATAATATGGTATAAATATACACAATGGTATAAACACACACAATGGTATGAATATACACTCAGCTTAAATCAGAATTTGGGTTGAGGATAACCATGATAAACTAAGACGCATGTTTCTCTGCCATCTTTACCTTGTTCCTCTCCAGCTCATCAAACTGGGCGGCACCATTCAGGAACTTCTTGGGGTCCTTCTCCCTGATGGTGTTGAAGATCCAGTCATCGTTCCCAGAGTCGTTCACTCCAGACGCCTGGCCATCCTCCTCACTGACAAGACAAAGACAACCTTTTAGACAACCTCACATGGAAGCACAGTCTGAAGCATATTAGTAAACTGTCCCAATAAACAATCTGGTTAACAACCACTTGTGTGTGTGTGTGTGTGTGTGTGTGTGTGTGTGTGTGTGTGTGTGTGTGTGTGTGTGTGAATTGCCCGAGGAACGAATGACCACGATCGGCTAAATAACATTAAAAGGACTTTAACGGGTCAAATGATGACGACTTACAAGTCCGACTCGTCGTCGCTGGAGTCCTCCCGAGACTGCTCTGCTTTCCACTTCTTGTACTTCTCCACCAGCTCTGAAAGGTAGGACGTCTTCTTGGCGTGCCGGATGATCAGCTTGTGTTTCAGCAGCTCTTTGGCAGTTGGCCTCTGAGGAGGAGGAGCATCGAGTCAAACAAGTGTAAACATTGGATGTGTTTTCTAAATGTACAGAGGGTTGACTTTCTACATTTTTTTTGTAATTTAGCAGTTGCTCTTATCCAGAGCAACTTACAGGAGCAATAGAAGTGCCTTGCTCAAGGGCAACAGACAGATTTTTCACCTAGTCGGGTTTGGGGATTCGAACCAGCGACCTTTCGGGTTACTGGCTCAAACGCCGCTTAGCCGCTAATTAACGAAATGCCCATTTGAGCTCAATTGCTCCCCAAACACCACTTACAAAGCTGGGCTCTTTGTTCAAACAGGCTTCTATGAATTCTTTGAGGGGTTTGCAGTAGTTTCCTTCCAGGGTGGGCGGGTTGTTCTTTGGGATGACGAATAAGACCTTCATAGGGTGAAGCTCTGAGTAGGGTGGCTCTCCTTTGGCTAGCTCTATGGCTGTTATACCTAGCGACCAGATGTCCGCCTGCGACACAACGATAAAAAAAATTAAAAGAAGACACTTGAAAGATTTTTTAGAACAAATTCATCACACTTCCACAACGGACTTCAAAACCTCATAGCAAATATCAATAGGGAAGGTTTGTGATGCAAAGGATATACAGACAGCATGATTCACAGAATGAAAGTGATAATAACACTTGAGATTTCTATTCAAGAGATGAGGGAGCCATTTTATATTTCGCCAG
The DNA here is from genome assembly GCF_057628025.1 of Oncorhynchus mykiss. Taxonomy (NCBI): domain Eukaryota; kingdom Metazoa; phylum Chordata; class Actinopteri; order Salmoniformes; family Salmonidae; genus Oncorhynchus; species Oncorhynchus mykiss. The sequence goes on along the minus strand of NC_143043.1, from coordinate 49,970,390 downwards.
ACAGACAGACAACCTGATCCTGTAGTAGGCCATTTAAGGAACTACCGTCAACCCAGTGTGAGACTGTGGTGGCTCTGGTTTGCCGCATGGTGATTCATATGTTGTGGTCGTTCCTAATGTGTCTGGTGATATTTTCTATCTGTGTGCAGTGCTGTGCCCTGGCTGTAGTGTGATCACAGCAGGTTACAGAGCTGAAGCTACCTCTGCTATGCCTCTACTCAGCAGAACAATTCAGCCAGGGGAAAAAACAAAGTTTATTGGACACTATTTGATTTATTAGGATCCCCACTATGAAAACAAAGTTTGCATTAAACATTTTGTTGACAATTCCACACATTGCCTATGACACATTATAACACTTGCACGAACCTATGAACAGATATGCCATCTTAACCTAGAACCTGAAAGAGACAACCTAGATCCTGAAAGAGACAACCTAGAACCTGAAAGAGACAAACCTAGATCCTGAAAGAGACAAACCTAGATCCTGAAAGAGACAAACCTAGATCCTGAAAGAGACAAACCTAGATCCTGAAAGAGACAAACCTAGATCCTAAAAGAGACAAACCTAGATCCTGAAAGAGACAACCTAGATCCTGAAAGAGGCAACCTAGATCCTGAAAGAGGCAACCTAGATCCTGAAAGAGGCAACCTAGATCCTGAAAGAGGCAACCTAGATCCTGAAAGAGGCAACCTAGATCCTGAAAGAGGCAACCTAGATCCTGAAAGAGGCAACCTAGATCCTGAAAGAGGCAACCTAGATCCTGAAAGAGACAACCTAGATCCTGAAAGAGACAACCTAGAACCTGAAAGAGACAACCTAGCACCTGAAAGAGACAACCTAGAACCTGAAAGAGACAACCTAGAACCTGAAAGAGACAACTTAGAACCTGAAAGAGACAACCTAGAACCTGAAAGAGACAACCTAGCACCTGAAAGAGAGCTTGTGGTATTTCTGACCTTTGAGTCGTACGCAGACTGTTTTATGACTTCAGGTGCCATCCAGAACGGAGTGCCCACGAACGTGTTCCTCTTTATCTGGGTGTCCGTCAACTGCCCCGCCACTCCAAAGTCTGCCAGCTTCACGTCTCCTTGCTCCGATAGCAACACGTTAGCGGCTGGGGGGCAATAACACAAACTATGAGATTTACCATGGTGGCCAGTCAGTTGGGTGTTCATGCCGCACTGTATGGCCATAGTGGGTTCTGAACAGTACCTTTAATATCTCGGTGGATTTTCTTTTCAGAGTGCAGGTACTCAAGTCCCCTCAGGATCTCTCTGAGAATAGTGGCAATCTGGGTTTCGTCCAAGGCACCGGGCTCCAACTAAAAGAGAAAGCAGGCTGGAATAAAGTGTCCTACTGAACCGCGATGGAAATGTGAAGACGCCTTTTGCGTTAGGCCTGTGTTACATCAATGCCATCTTACTGAGGAGTTTAATATACTGTAGAGAAACTTACTAAATCCAGAGCTGATCCTCCTCCTAAATATTCCATAATAATCCATAATTTCGCATCCTGAAATTAAAAAGAGAGAATGTTTTAATCGTAAATCGTGATGAGTCTTTATTAAAACAGATCAACATGTGCTGTTATAATTCTGCATCACATTGGAATAGAGTGGAAGGGGAAATTAAATATAAGATGAAGACAGTTAACCTCTCATTTAATACTTTCATAATAATTAATATTAAATGAGAAGCTTAAGCTAAGCACTTCAGCAATCTCTTCTCCCGGTGAGCCTTGAGGAGGGGAGTCAATCACAGCACATCTGGCTGCATCAGGGATCATATCAAATGGTGGAAAGTTAGGTCACTTAAGGTCTGACGCAACAACCGCCTAGCGACGCCTGGAAAACAACCGCCTAGCGACGCCCGGGGAACAACCGCCTAGCGACGCCTGGAAAACAACCGCCTAGCGACGCCCGGGGAACAACCGCCTAGCGACGCCCGGGGAACAACCGCCTAGCGACGCCCGGGGAACAACCGCCTAGCGACGCCCGGGGAACAACCGCCTAGCGACGCCCGGGGAACAACCGCCTAGCGACGCCCGGGGAACAACCGCCTAGCGACGCCCGGGGAACAACCGCCTAGCGACGCCTGGAAAACAACCGCCTAGCGACGCCTGGAAAACAACCGCCTAGCGACGCCTGGAAAACAACCGCCTAGCGACGCCCGGGGAACAACCGCCTAGCGACGCCTGGAAAACAACCGCCTAGCGACGCCTGGAAAACAACCGCCTAGCGACGCCCGGGGAACAACCGCCTAGCGACGCCTGGAAAACAACCGCCTAGCGACGCCCGGGGAACAACCGCCTAGCGACGCCCGGGGAACAACCGCCTAGCGACGCCCGGGGAACAACCGCCTAGCGACGCCCGGGGAACAACCGCCTAGCGACGCCCGGGGAACAACCGCCTAGCGACGCCCGGGGAACAACCGCCTAGCGACGCCTGGAAAACAACCGCCTAGCGACGCCTGGAAAACAACCGCCTAGCGACGCCCGGGGAACAACCGCCTAGCGACGCCTGGAAAACAACCGCCTAGCGAAGCCTGGAAAACAACCGCCTAGCGACGCCTGGAAAACAACCGCCTAGCGACGCCCGGGGAACAACCGCCTAGCGACGCCCGGGGAACAACCGCCTAGCGACGCCCGGGGAACAACCGCCTAGCGACGCCCGGGGAACAACCGCCTAGCGACGCCCGGGGAACAACCGCCTAGCGACGCCCGGGGAACAACCGCCTAGCGACGCCCGGGGAACAACCGCCTAGCGACGCCCGGGACAAGTGCAGTTCAATAATGCAGCACATAAAAAAATGGTGTAATTTAGCAGACGCTCTTATCAAGAGTGACTTACAGTAGTGAGTGCATACATTTTCATCCTCCCTGGCCTGAATCTCTCCTTCCCAGCCTCCCTGGCCTGAATCTCTTCAGCAGCTTGCCATAGCCTACTAACCAGCTCTTATCCTCAGTATGGGATCAGACAGAGCATTTCATATGTAAACCATAATGCAACAGTATGTGGAGCAGAATTAATGGGCCCCGCACGGTGCTGTTAACATGGAAGAAAACTCCTCTTTTCACCCTGGGGTATTTACACACATTTTAAAGCCAAAGAACGGCTTTTCAAGAGATGTCGAGTGTTTCTGAATGATTCAGTCTCAGTTCTGACTTAAATCTGCTTGAAAATCAGAGACGAGTTTTAAATATTTCTGCCCAACCAAATTTACTGAACTTGAACAAATTTGAAGGTCGGTAGACACGTATTAAAAATGATTCACAGCTGTGATGGCTGCCAAATGTGTATTAACTAAGGTGAAGACATTCACAAATCAATACATCTTCATTTTTCATTGATTTGGAAAATGTACATTTTTTTCTCACTTTTATAACATGGAGCAGATTGTGTAGATCAGTAAAAACAAATCTAGATTTCCTTTTAAGGCATAAAAATGTGAAGACTGTGCAAGGCGTGTTGAGTTTCACCAGGCACTGTGGTGAACAATACCCTGTGGTGAACAACACCCAAGAGTTTATAAAGTAGCCTATGCACTCAAACGAGGGTCATAAGAAACAGCTATGATCAGGCACAAATTCTACATGACCAACTCCGCAGAGTTGGTCATGTACAACATCTAGTGGAAAGCCTTCACAGAAGAGTAGGGGCTGTTACGGCCGTCAACTCCATATTAATGCCCATGATTTTGGAATGAGATGTTCAATAAGCAGGTGTCCACATACATTTGGTCATTTAGCGTTTCTGAAAAATATATAAAATGAACCAAATTGCAACCTTTGTTGACTGCAACATAAGGCGATTCTGCCCGAGTGAGCATTTTCTGTTATAAATGGCTGTGCATGACTGTCTGCTGCGGCTGTGAATTTCCCCTCGTAGACAGGTAATCATGTAGGCCAGTGGTGTGTGGATGAGTAAGTATGAGCTGCAGACTGAGGCCTGTGGCCAGACAGACTAGATAAACCTGCCTGAGGTGCCGGCGTCATGTGTAAAAGAGCACATTTCACCTTTTTTTTAAATTTTTTTTTTTAGAAAGACTAGGCCTATGACTGAGTAATTACATAGGAAATTGTATTCTGTTGGGCAAGTTCTAATTCATCACTGACTGACACTAATATCTTCTCCTCTCTCTAATGGTTCTTATTGTATAACGGTTTTACCAGGAATTATTGGAGAGATTTAAAGTCAGTCTGCGTAACCAATTTTGATATGGCTTTGACTTGGGATGCAAATTTTGGTCAATTTTGTTATCGACTATGCTTCTAACTTTAGTGTTTTCCCACAAATTGCAATTGAGCAAATTCACCGGTTAACAAAAGGTTAAATTCGTTCCAAACGGTAAAATGTGACCAGCAGAAAATACTATGCATTGAAGGAATGGACATGCGACAATAGCGAGCCTATCATTTTCTTTTATTTAATCCTTATTTTACCAGGTAAGTTGACTGAGAACACATTATCATTTACAGCAACAACCTGGGGAATAGTTACAGGGGAGAGGGGGATGAATGAGCCAATTGTAAGCTGGGGATGATTAGGTGACCGTGATGGAATTTAGCAAGGACACCGGGGTTAACAACCCTACTCTTTTGATAAGTGCAATGGGATCTTTAGTGACCACAGAGAGTCAAGACACCCATTTAACGTCCCATCCGAAAGATGGCACCCTACACAGGGCAATGTCCCCAATCACTGCCCTGGGGCATTGGGATTTTTTTTTTTTCGACCAGAGGAAAGGGTGCCTCCTACTGGCCCTCCAACACCACTTCCAGTAGCATCTGGTCTCCCATCCAGGGACCAACCCTGCTTAGCTTCAGAAGCAAGCCAGCAGTGGGATGCAGATTATAGAACATGAACTAATGAAGCAGAGAATGGAATTCATACATTTTCAAACATTGGCCAAATTGCAATTTGTAGGAAAACACTAACTGTTCTAAGACGCATCTGATGCGAGCCCTTTCATGTGACAGAGATGAACATCTTAGTTAGAAACTAACCTAAATATATGCAACAACTAGGATGGGTTGCTAATATGACAAGTATTGTGCTTTTGACTTCTGGACAACGAAAGAAAGTTGATATGAAAACCAGTAGAACTGAAATTCTTGTAAACATTTTTTGGTTGCTTTTTTATTAGAGGTCGACCGATTAAATCGGAATGGCCGATTAATTTGGGCCGATTTCAAGTTTTCATAACAATCGGAAATCGGTATTTTTGGACACCGCTTTGGTCGATAAAAAAAAAATATATATACATATATTTTTATATATATTTTTTTTTACACCTTTATTAAATCTTTATTTAACTAGGCAAGTCAGTTAAGAACGCATTCTTATTTTCAATGACGGCCTAGGAACGGTGGGTTAACTGCCTTGTTCAGGGGCAGAACAACAGATTTTTACCTTGTCAGCTCAGGGATTCAATCTTGCAACCTTACAGTTAACTAGTCCAACTCTCTAACCACCTGATTACATTGCACTCCACGAGGAGCCTGCCTGTTACGCGAATGCAGTAAGTTGCTAGCTAGCATTAAACTTATCTTATAAAAAAACAATCAATCAACCATTATCACTAGTTAACTACACATGGTTGATGATATTACTAGTTTATCTAGCGTGTCCTGTGTTGCATATAAATCGATGCGGTGCGTATTTGCGAAAAAGGACTGTCCTTGCTCCAATGTGTACCTAACCATAAACACCAATGCCTTTCTTAAAATTAATACACAGAAGTATATATTTTTAAACCTGCATATTTAGCTAAAATAAATCCAGGTTAGCAGGCAATATTAACCAGGTGAAATTGTGTCACTTCTCTTGCGTTCATTGCACGCAGAGTCAGTGTATATGCAACAGTTTGGGCTGCCTAATTTGCCAGAATTTTACATAATTATGACATAACATTTAAGGTTGTGCAATGTAACTACTACTTCGAGGGTGGCTGTTGTCAATGTGTTCCTGGTTCAAGCCCAGGTAGGAGCGAGGAGAGGGACGGAAGCTATACTGTTACACTGGCAATACTAAAGTGCCTATAAGAATATCCAATAGTCAAAGGTTAATGAAATACAAATGGTATAGAGAGAAATAGTCCTGTAATTCCTATAATAACAACTACAACCTATAACTTCTTACCTGGGAATATTGAAGACTCGTGTTCAAAGGAATAACCATATGTTCTCATGTTCTGAGCAAGGAACTTAAACGTTAGCATTCTTACATGGCACATATTGCACTTTTACTTTCTTCTCCAACACTTTGTTTTTGCATTATTTAAACCAAATTGAACATGTTTCATTATTTATTTGAGGCTAAATTGATTTTATTTATGTATTATATTAAGTTAAAAGTGTTCATTCAGTATTGTTGTAATTGTCATTATTACAAATAAATAAAACATTATTTGTCTTTTTTTGGTCCTCCAATAATCGGTATCGGTGTTGAAAAATCATAATCGGTCGACCTCTACTTTTTTTTTATTTATATTTATATATATATATATATATATATATATATATATATATATATATATATATATATATATATATATATATATATATATATATATATATATATATATATATATATATATATATATATATATATATATATATATATATATATATATATATATATATATATTTTTTTTTTTTTTTTTGTTGTTGTTGGTAAATATTTTTTATTCAACAGTAACATGCAAAACAGAACAGAACAGAACAACAGGGTTACACAAAGAAAGAAAAAAATTAAAATAAAATACAAATCCACATTAATATCCATTTAAATACAGACATGTAGCGAATACATTTTAGACATTTTGTTTTGTGTTTTAATTATTCTAAATTGTTTTCCAAATCAGATAAAAATAAATAAAAAGGGAGTTTTTTTCCCTTCGTACATTGATGTGTATGAACATTTTTCCTAATAAAATTAAAGAGATTTAAGACATACTGACGTTCAATTGTGTGTTGTAAAATAATTGTCAAACATGGACCTTATGGTTGTTGTTGTTGCCAGAAATATAGTTTTCCATCAGTCCTGCTATGCCCTCCGACGAACCATCAAACAGGCAAAGTATCAATACAGGACTAAGACTGAATCGTACTACACCGGCTCCGACGCTTGTCGGATGTGGCAGGGCTTGCAAATTATTACAGAATACAAAAAGGGAAGCACAGCCACGAGCTGCCCAGTGACACAAGCCTACCAGATGAGCTAAATTACTTCTATGCTCGCTTCGAGGCAAGCAACACTGAAGCATTAGCTGTTCCAGACGACTGTGATAACGCTCTCTGTAGCCGATGTGAGTAAGACCTTTAAACACGTCAACATTCACAAGGCCGCAGGGTCAGATGGATTACCAGGACGTGTACTCCAAGCATGCGCTGACCAACTGGCAAGTGTCTTCACTGACATTTTCAACCTGTCCCTGACTGAGTCTGTAATACCTACATGTTTCAAGCAGACCACCATAGTCCCTGTGCCCAAGAACACTAAGATAACCTGCCTAAATGACTACACATCTGTAGCCATGAAGTGCTTTGAAAGGCTCGTCATGGCTCACATCGATACCATCATCCCAGAAACCCTAGACCCACTCCAATTTGCATACCCCCCCCCAACAGATCCACAGATGATGTACTCAATTGCACGCAAAACTGCCCTTTCCCACCTAGACAAAATGAACACCTGTGTGAGAATGCTATTCACTGACTACAGCTTAGCATTGAACACCATAGTGCCCTCAAAGATCATCACTAAGCTAAGGACCCTGGGACTAAACACCTCCCTCTGCAACTGGATCCTGGACTTCTTGACGGGCCGCCCCAGGTGGTATGGGTAGGTAACAAATCCGCCACACTGATCCTCAACATGGGGGCCCCTCAGGGGTGCGTGCTCAGTCCTCTCCTGTGCTCCTTGTTCACTCATGACTGCATGGCCAGGCACAACACCATCATCAAGTTTGCCGATGACACAACAGTGGTAGGCCTGATCACAAACAACGAGACAGCCTATAGGGAAGTGGTCAGCAACCTGGCCGTGTTGTGCCAGGACAACAACCTCTCCCTCTACGTGATCAAGACAAAGGAGATGATTGATCAAATTAGATCAAATTAGCGGTTTGCTGACCGTTCTCGTGTTAACTATAAATCGAGGTGTTACATTTAAGTAAGTTTGAGAGGGATAAAAGTTACGTTTACACGGAGCAAGATAAAATCCCGTCAGCAATCTTCCTGGAACTCCTTTTTTGGTTGCTTTTCTGTTAGCTGCTTTGTGGTGCTCCTCCCTCTCCCACTGCTCTACTGCTCCCTGCGGGTTACCTAGCAACGAGTCTCCGCTCTAGTTTGCTCGTGGCTGACTGACTAGAGACAGCCATATAGTTGAGATACGAAAGCTACTTTCTAACTCTATATGACTATTTCCGCAAAAATAATAATAATTCCGGTCGATCAAGACACTTCCTATTTTATGACTGACAAGATTTGTTAAATTGGTGTCCAGAATTTAATTCCACTAAATTATGCAAATGAACCGATAAGCATGACCGGTAAAAAGTATTTTCGGTGGTTAACCGTTGACAGTCAAGGCTAGGGACGTTATACCATATACCATCAGGGAGGGCAGCATTACATGTTTATTTTTATTTTTTTACATCAAATATAAAAAGTGAGCACAAGCCGTAGAAACAAGCATTTGAAATGCTATACGATTCGGCTACCGTTTTCAGAGACTGCATAACATCAGTATGTGTATTCACCTAGACTTGGCCTGATCGTGCTGCAGGCTACAGGCTGATTGTCTGGCTGAACAGAGTGTGGTCAGAGCCAGGCTGTTGCTGTCTCTGGGAGGGCAGATGTTGGGTCTGAGCTATACGAACCAGCGCTCCGAGGGCTGGAGTAGCACCTGTTGCCTGCTTGCCCCACTTTTAGACACGCACACAACACTAGCCTCCATCTGTCAGTACGACTGGAGCCAACAGCTAGCTGGCACTCTCACCACTGACCTCAGGTAAAACCCTTAACCAGTAATTGGAAAAAGTACCCAATTCTCATACTTGAGTAAAAGTAACGATACCTTAATAGAAAATGACTTGAGTAAAAGTGCAAGTCACCCAGTAAAACAGTACTTTAGTAAAAGTCTAAAAGTATTTGGGTTTTAATATACTTAAGTATCAAAAGTAAATGTAATTGCAAAAATATATTTAAGTATTAAAAGCATAAAATTAATATATGCTTATATTAATTAAACCAGACAGAAGTTTTATTTATTTATGGATAGCCAGGAGCACGCTCCAACAGTCAGACATCATTTACAAATGAAGCATGTGTGTTTAGTGAGTCTACCAGATCAGAGGCAGTAGGGATGATCAGGTATGTTCTCTTACTAAATATGTGAATTGGACCATTGTCCTGTCCTGCTACGCATTCAAAATATAACAAGTACTTTTGGGTGTCAGGGAAAATGTACAGAGTAAAAAGCACATTATTTTCTTTAGGAATATAGTGAAGCAAAAGCAGGCAAAAATAGAAATAGTTAAGTACAGATAGCCCAAAAAACAGCTTAAGTAGTACTTTAAAGGATTTTTACTTATTAAGTACTGCCACTAACACACTACATGCTCTCTAAGAGCCACTTAAGCCCTATCACATATAGACCTGGAGTACTCCGCCTACTCCAGATTCATTTCAAACCTCTAGTTCACAGCAACCAAGGACCAGGAAATGATGAAATCCCTCACGAACAAGTCAACACGGGATCCTCATGAATGCTTAATTGTTTTTTTTTAATAGTATTACTGTCCTCGCATGACATGCAGTACATTGTAGGACATATAGGATAATGAAGTAATGCATGCCTGTGTTCTGCTCACCATCACCAGTACCAATCCTATGGCATATAGGCCTAATGCTCAGGCACAATTAATGAGAGCCTTGTCCCATTAACCATATGAATGATTTATTGACCCACATACAGTTGCCTGCAATTGTTACACATACCACCACTGGCAGCAACACTTGAACTGACACCACAACTGTCACACAAATAGAGAGAGAGGGGGGGGGGGGGGGGGATGTAGAAAGAGAGAACAATGCTTTCCCACAATTTGTGGATGGACTATTCAGCCAAAATCCTTTTTTCACAGCATGTTGAAATAACGAGGTTTGGTCAACTTACCTTCAAATATGATCCATAATACCTGGTAACGAAGGGACTGTCACACTGGCTGAGGACTGTTATTTCCTGTTGGATGTCTTCGATTTCATCCTCAGCCTCCTCGAGGTCAATTATCTTAATGGCCACTACTTTCTGAGTCCGATTGTCAACGCCTTTGAACACCTCTCCAAAAGAGCCTTTCCCTATCCTCTCCAGCTTGGTGAACAGCTCCTCCGGATCGGCTCTAAAGTTCTGAGGGAAGGAGAGAAACAAGGCTGTGGTAAGGACAGCAGAGCAACATTCAAATCACAGGTAAAGAAGGACCATGCGATCAAGAGATTAAGCATAGGTTTTTATTCTATGATTGTAGCCTGTCTGGTTTTAATAATTGTCCAATAAAAAGCATGAGCTGGCACATCCACCCCCCCCAAAAAAATATAAAAAGTTAGTAGAGGTGCTGACTAACGGTACGCTATAAAAGAGAGTTGGACCCTTTATATACAAGCTCACAGTTGTATTGGGTAAACCACCAATGTTGCAGCATCACTGTGCCTTCTTCAGGGTAATGTCATGAATGCTTGAACGGGTTATGTAGACAAACAGCGCAATTCGTGCAACCAATGACAATAGTGAGGGGTTGTGTTTATAGTTATTAGGGTGGTGAGACATTTTCAAAAATGAAACTGTTAACAGGCTGGGCATACGAAGGCTGATTTCCACAGAGCTGGTACTGCGTGTTCCCTCAGTGAGCGATTGAACAGCCAGCAATACCTTGTGACAGGATTTCAGAACATGGTTGCTGATGTTATCTGGGCCAGTGGCTTTGTTGACTGATATTTGTTTTATATATCCTATGAACATCTGCTTCCTGTATAACCAAATGAACTTCCCCTTGTGCTAGAGATAATGTTCACACAACAGCTCACCTTCCTCAGTATAAAATCCAGACTACCAAATCTACAATTTAAAAAATACATGTAATTTAAAAAAAACATTTTAAGTGTTCAGACTAGAGCTGTCCCCAACAACAAAAATCTTGGTCGACCGAAAGTCATCAGTACTTTCGAGTAGTATGTTGGTAGAATTTTTTTGGGGGGTGTATTTGTCCATATATATATATAGACACACCCTATGTGTTTTAATAAAATCAACTATTAGGAAGAGTTTGTCTGATACTTTAAAAAACATTACGGTTTGATGAAATATGCCTCAAGAGATCTAGATAAGCAGAAGAAAAAAAATCTTAACCTGACCCAACTTTTCTCCTCCCACTCCTGCTGGCTTTCGCAGATTCTGCCATTACTCCCCTGAAGTTGCCGATAATAGCCTACACGAGGAGTCGGCAACCATGCCAATTTATCTTACAATTTTTACTGATATGCGTGCCTGTTTTGGTTTTCATATGCACATTTTCGTGAAACCGTTTCATTTAAATGTATAATAACGACTTCGTATCTTAAAATCATTGTCATGTGGTTCATCAAAATTATATCCAAATCTATATGAAAACGACAAAACCTACAAAAGTAACTTTATTTTACTACGTAAAAAAAAAAAATAGCCTACATAAAGCAACAAAAACCAACAAGAAAAACATTGTAGCCTGGTGACCCATGAGGCAGCGTACAACTGGCCCAGCATCGTCCGGGTTAAGGGAGGGTTTGGCCGGCAGGGATGTCCTTGTCCCATCGCGCTCTAGTGACACCTGTTGTAGGCCGGGCGCATGCACGCCAACATGGTCGCCAGTTGTGGGTTTCTTCCGACATTTTAGAAACTCCCCAAATACAGGTGTGTCAAGCTTGTAGCATCATACCCAAGAAAACTCGAGGCTGTAACTGCTGCCAAAGGTGCTTCAACAAAGTACTGAGTAAAGGGTCTGAATACCTATGTAAATGTGATATTTCCATTTATTTTTATTTTGTATAGACAAAAAAAGTTTTGGCTATGTTATTATTGTTTGTAGATTGAGGGGGGAAAAAACAATTGAATCCATTTCAGAATAAGGCTGTAATGTAAAAAAATGTGGAAAAAGTCAAGGGGTCTGAATACTTTCTGAATGCACTGTAAACAGTACCAGCACCCAAAATGAGTACCGAAACCTATTTCAGCCCAAGTCAAGCACTGATAAGAAGTTATCAGGTAGGCCTATTTTATGACGTTTCCACTGGATCAGAGCATGACATTTTTCGCTTTCACGCTGAGTGGTTATCAAAAGTAAGTGAGCTGGAAAGATTTTTCAAAAACATTGAGTAACTATTGTAAATTCTCAATGGATGAAGGTTTACATACTCTGCAACATGGTAAGACTATTAAGGCTCTGTTCAGTTATTAATGCTTCCCTGGGCCAATCACAGAACGCTATAATACAAAGGATTCTGGTGTAGGGGGGGGCACAGCTTTGGATTCCCAAAGCTGAAACCAATAATATCATCATTATACCCCTGAGAAACTCAAGCAGCTTGAGGAATTCATTCTAAACACCCGTAACAACCAATAGGTGAACAACACCACTAATCCGATGGCTTTAGTTCGGCCTTATTGACAAACAAAGCAGTCTTTCACACTTTCTGCCCTGCAATAGTGACTCTTTGGTCACTTGCCTTTATCCATTTTTGTCAAATAGGCCTATGTTTCTTTAAGTTAGGCAATCAGTGTTTCCCTTAGGATGTTTTTCAGCAGTGGAGGCGGGCTGGGCTGGATACCTACTATGTAGGGAAAGGGGGATACCTAGTCAGTTGTACAACAATGCATTCAACTGAATTGTGTCTTCCACATTTAACCCAACCATCAATCAAAGAGGTGCGGGGGGGCTGCCTTAATATACATCCACGTCATTGGCGCCCGGGGAACAGTGGGTTAACTGCCTTGCTTAGGGGCAGAACAACATATTTTTTATCTTGTCAGCTCAAGGATTTGATCAAGCAACCTTTCGGTTACTGGCCCAACGCCAGGCTACCTGCCGCCCCTACTGGGACAATCTACTGGGATTTTGTACTTTGGCCAGTAAAGTGGGAAATTGTGAAGCAGCTCAACCTGACAAGAAAATCCCGATATGATAAAGTGAGAAAATCCCTTGGAGTTCGAAAAATCTAAACATCAATACGGACAGTAAAAGAATAGAACCAAGGCCTCCTCCATAAAGATGGAGAATAGCTTGGAGCAGGAACACAACACCCCCTCCCCTCAGACAGGCCCTCTTTTCCCCCCTGTGGTCTACAAAGGAGGGGATGGTCCTCTTCACGCTTGACATTACAATTCACTTCCTGCACTGCAACGATTAACTGCCTGAAGCACTTTTGTCACAAATTATGGAACGGTCTATTATGCTGCATAACAGAAATAGTGTGAAGGAACATTTCCTAGTGAAAATACTTTGTTTTATAGGTGAACAATGTCCAATTAATTTCACTACAGGCATAAAGATTTCATATCCCTATACTCTAAAAATCGCAATTTGATACCCATTATGGGGCATTCTGGAAAGAGAGAGGAACTTGATTTGCTTGAACTAGAATTACAGTTTAATTTACCATAAAAACAATGCTGAACAGCTAGCCTATTGTTGTCATAACAACCCCTGGAGAATGTTGTACATCTGCTCCATTAAAAAGAGGCAAAGAGACTACTAATATCTTGACATGAGTTGAAAGGGGGGTGAAGAAGAATAAAGCCTGTCACAACCGCAGAGCAGTCATCCAGGTGAAAAATCATCCTATTGAGACTGACCTCAATGGGGAAAAACAACACTGGGCACTGTGACTACAGGCTCCACATGCTGGGTGGGAGCCTCCACAGTCAGGTTTATCACCACTGCTAAAACATCCCTATAAAAAGCATGAGTTTGATCCTCTCCCAGCTGCACCACCAGATTGCGTGGTCCAATGCAGTCAGTCTGCACCCTGAGGCTCATCCCCTCCCGCCCCATATACACACACTCCACTTCTCCCTGTGGGTCAGCTCTACCCAGGCCAAGCCTGAATGAACCATGTTGCCACCATTCAGGAGAGGACAGTACAGTGGTGAAACATGGCTCTATTCATGCAGCTCAAGGCTATCTCGTGGTAGTGCCCCATGAGAATGACAGTCATATGTCCATTGTCAGAATGGGGAATGACCTAGAGACCTAGTTTTCTTACAAGATAAGTCATGTCCAGGCAGCTTTCTTGCTGACTGCCTGCACTGAAAAATGTCAAGAATGTTTAAGAGGAAAGATGACTTTCCACTACCTCAAAACATGTTGCTGTTTTGCTTTCATGTTTCCTTGTTGAATAAAATGCGTTTAGTGGTTGAGCCATTGAGTCGTGCTTAAAATGTATTGCCTTTCTGAGTAAACACAAACAATTAATGTGCATTTGTGTAACACTACAGGGAAAGCATTTCAGTTGTAGCTCAGTATTTGGCTTAAATGGCAAACACTTATTGTTCTAGCAACATGCTAAATAGTTTATATATTGTAAAACAGATGCTTAACTTTGCCATCCAGTCTACAGGACTGTCAGAGACAGACTGCACCACATGGGGCCAATCTGGCCACATCTCTGCTAAACATACATATGGCTCAATAGATTGGTCTCATCAGTGGGCCTTTTTCTGGTGCAAAGAATCCAATACCTTGTGTCTTTCCATAGTTGGCTAGCTAAGTGGCTAGTTAACGTTAACTAATAAACTAACACAGCTAGTGAGGATGTGATCATAAATAAAGTCGACTTACTGATCACGTAATCGAGTCAGTTTCGTTAAGGTTAGCTGGCTAACAAGTTTGCTAAAGTATTGCAAAGAAATTGAGGGAGACCGACTACTTGATTAACTAAGACAAAAAATCTTACCTGCATCCCTGGAATGCCACTCTGAACCGGGGAACGAGCCATGTCGTCATAAAATAAACAATCAGCTAAATTCGTAGTCAGTTGACGCCACTTTGTTTGCTAGCTAAATGAGTTACTGTAGCTAGCCCAAATCGGAGGAGAGTGCAAAGCTGTTTATGTCCAGCTAATGATACCTTGCGTTATTGGAATTATAATGCCTGATTTACACAAAGTCCCCAACTATCACGAAATCAGCTCAAAAACATTGCTTTTTTATTTTATTTTTTAGCTGCAATGTCTTGGAAGTTGTGCCTCTTCCGCAGATAGCAAACTAGCTAACGTTAGCTAGCTAAATCTTCAACAGAAGAACAAACTAGGCTCTGCACAAGTCTCACCAAACCTTAAATGTTTTCGAGAATATCCGATGAACAATGAGAATAATATAATAAATTGAGGATAGTTGTCGCATTTGTTGCCCCGTCCTCATCACTTTTCTCTATTGCCCTCCGCCATTTTGATAGCTGTCATTCTGACATTAGGGAAACACTTCAGGAAAACTACAGCGGTGCGCAGCGAACCGGAATATTCCTCCATGGAAGCGTCCAAGCAATCAAGACCCACGCCATTGGCCGCTCGATAGCCAATGGGCTCTCAGCAACGCTTCCACCGCCGCGTCCGAGGAGACTGCATACCGCGTCCGAGGAGATTGCCTACCGCGTCCAAAGCGGCAAAGTAGCTAGCTAGATACTGTCGGGAGTCACTGTAGAAATTCAGCCAGCTCCGATTGACTGACAAATATTGACGTATATACAATGCTATATGTAAACTGCGTCAACTAGCTAACGAATGAGATAGGATTATTAGTTTCAGGTTTTAAAATACACAAACTACAGTTATGCTGGTAATGGATTGCATCTCTCTCTCACTCCCAACTTTCAGTCTGTATAGTTGCATTGTGTCCTGTTACCATGATGTCCCAGAAGGCAAGGAGTTGACAACAATGATGTAGTGTGTTTAATAAAACTTTAATAAATATGTCTATCTATGTTTAATAAAGCTGAATTGTTGATTGATATCAGTTGATATGACTTGAGTTGTCTCTTATTACTAAACTTCCTGGTATGGGTTTTGAATATATGAATATCTTAATTATCTGCCAATCAGCTACCCCTGTGTCTTCCCCTCAGAAATACACTTGTTGTGAGAAGAAACATATTGGAGAGAAAGAGGTAGTTTAAGTCTCAGTGACTGATGAAAAAAGTTTAAATATATATATATATATTTGTCTAGGATTTATGACACGTCATTACAATGGACTTGTATGTGTTGTAAAACATTACAATAGCTTTTGGTTGACAGACAAGTCTGAGAGCGCTCGCAATACATCACTTCAGCAGTCTGAGTTAATTCACCTCAGAGAGAGTGCTCTCGATAGGCCTACTGCAGGGGACTTAGCAATTTGGTGGCCCGTTTAAAACAAAGACTGTTGAGGGGCCCCACTAACCCCAACTTGGTAATTGAAGAAAAATATGATTGTGGGGGAGGTAGAGGTGGTTTATAAGGTAAAGGACAAGGGTGAGGTAAAGGTAGAGGAGTGAAATGATAGGCTGTATTTGTTCTATTCTTCCAGAATAGAATTCTTGACAAGTATCTTTTTATATGAAGAAGAGAGAGAGAGAGCAATATCAAAAGAAGTCGTGGGGCGGAGGTGGAGGTGGTTGAGGCTGAGGAGTTCATTGAAAACTACATGCATGACCTTGATGGGTTGGTCATAATGTCTGCAAAAGTTGTGAACGACACAAGGCCAGAGGAAAGTCAACACGGCAGCCACATGACACCAGGGCAAACAGCTGTAAACTCTCAATGTAACATGTCATACCAATTATGTTTTATTGTTCCATTTAGGGCCTCGTGATTGAAGGAGGTGGGGGCCATAAAGGAAGTATTCTGTGCTGTTTCCACGTCCTGCAGATAAAATAAGATTAGGATTACATTTATGTGTTTGACCTATACTCCCATCAATATGGTTTAGAACCAAACAGTCAACTAGCTTCTCTAATCCCATCAATATGGTTTAGAACCAAACAGTCAACTAGCTTCTCTAATCCCATCAATATGGTTTAGAACCAAAGAGTCAACTAGCTTCTCTAATCCCATCAATATGGTTTAGAACCAAACAGTCAACTAGCTTCTCTAATCCCATCAATATGGTTTAGAACCAAACAGTCAACTAGCTTCTCTAATCCCATCAATATGGTTTAGAACCAAACAGTCAACTAGCTTCTCTAATCCCATCAATATGGTTTAGAACCAAACAGTCAACTAGCTTCTCTAATCCCATCAATACGGTTTAGAACCAAACAGTCAACTAGCTTCTCTAATCCCATCAATACGGTTTAGAACCAAACAGTCAACTAGCTTCTCTAATCCCATCAATACGGTTTAGAACCAAACAGTTAACTAGCTTCTCTAATCCCATCAATATGGTTTAGAACCAAACATTCAACTAGCTTCTCTAATCCCATCAATATGGTTTAGAACCAAACAGTCAACTAGCTTCTCTAATCCCATCAATATGGTTTAGAACCAAACATTCAACTAGCTTCTCTAATCCCATCAATATGGTTTAGAACCAAACAGTCAACTAGCTTCTCTAATCCCATCAATATGGTTTAGAACCAAACAGTCAACTAGCTTCTCTAATCCCATCAATATGGTTTAGAACCAAACAGTCAACTAGTTTCTCTAATCCCATCAATATGGTTTAGAACCAAACATTCCATTTCTAGGGCGGTTGTACAATTATTGGACAATAAACAAACAAAGTTGATTAGGAAATCCCAAGGTAGAAGTGAAGAGGAATGAGTGAATTTTATTGAAAAGAAAAAGCATTAGAGAACATTTCTGTTTACAGCAGAAAAGTGACTTTCTGTTAAATAAAAATTAAAAACCCATTGCTTCCCAAATATAAAACGATTTCTTTAAATATTTGAATAAACACTCAAAATGGTAGGTCTGTGAATAAACACTAGAATTGCTTTGAAAAGAAGGATGAACATAATCTTTACAATGTATTATTGAACCCAACACAGCAAGACACTGTACCTTGCAAAATACAAATATTGCACTCCTTTTTTATTTACATGAATAAACAGCTTGGAATATACTTATACGCAATGGCTTTAAATATAAAATAAAAAAATCCCATTCTAAGACATTTAAATGATTAAGGTTGACTGCTAACTTTTTCATAGGAGGCTATTTTTCCAATAAATTGCAGCTTTGTAGAAATATAACACGTCTTCGTGTACATGTACAGAGAGATGAATGCCAATGTATGCAGCATATGTTTAAGCAATAAGGCACCTCAGGGGACTAGTTTATGGCCAATATTCCCTCGGCTAAGGGCTGTTCTTATGTACGACGCAAACACTGAGTGCCTGGATACAGCCATTAGCCGTGCTATATTGGCCATATACCACTGAGGTGCCTTATTGATATTATAAACTGGTTACTAACGTATATATATATTTTTAAATAGCCGTGGTAAATGGTCTGATATACCACAGCTTTCAGCCAATCAGCATTCAGGGCTCAAACCACCTGGTTTATAATGTTCGTCAAGACATCAACACAAAGAAAATCACTTGAAGAGTTCAGAGCAGAAGACAAATGATCGAAACAAACAGAGATCAAAATGAGACGACAGAAACGACAGAAAGCTGTTGAGGGCTAGTGACATCACATGCACATTTCTGTCGATTTAAGGATCCCTATGGGGACGGCTCCACAGGAAACACTACCAGTGATGTCATATACAGTAGCAAGAAAAAGTAGGTGAACCCTTTTGAATTAAATGGATTTCTGCATACATTTGACATCAAATTTGATCTGATTTTCATCTAAGTCACAACAATAGACACACTGTGCTTAAACGAATAACACACAAATTATTGTGTTTTTCTTGTCTATATTGAATACATAATTTAAACATTCACAGTGTAAGTTGGAAAAAGTATGTGAACCCCCCTAGGCTAATGACTTCCCCAAAAGCTAATTGAAGTCAGGACTCAGCTAACCTGGAGTCAAATCAATGAGACTAGATTGGAGATGTTGATTAGAGCTGCCTTGCCCTATAAAAACACTCACACAATTTGAGTTTTCTATTCACAAGAAGCATTGCCCGATGTGTCCCATGCCTCAAACAAAAGAGATCGCAGAAGACATAAGATTAAGATTTGTCAACTTGCATAAAGCTGGAAAGGGTTACAAAAGTATCTCTAAAGGCCTTGACGTTCATCAGTCCATGGTAAGACAAATTGTCTATAAATGGAGAAAGTTCGGCACTGTTGCTACTCTCCCTAGGAGTGGGCGTCCTGCAAAGATGACTGCAAGAGCACAGAGCAGAATGCTCAATGAGGTTAAGAAGAATCCTAGAGTGCCAGCTCTAAAGACTTACAGAAATCTCTGGAACATGCTAACATCTCTGTTGACGAGTCTATGATCTACAATACATAAAACACTAAACAAGAATGGTGTTCATGGGAGGACACCATGGAAGAAGCCACTGCTGTCCAAAAAAAACATTGCTGCACATCTGAAGTTTGCAAAAGAGCACCTGGATGTTCCACAGCGCTACTGGAAAAATATTCTGTGGACAGATTAAAATAAAGTTGTGTTGTTTGGAAGGAAGGAACACACAACACTATGTGTGGAGAAAAAAAGGCACAGCACACCATCACCAAAACCTCATCCCAACTGTAAAGTATGGTGGAGGGAGCATCATGATTTGGGGCTGCTTTGTTGCCTCATGGCCTGGACAGCCTGCTATCATCGAAGGAAAAATGAATTCCCAACTTTATCAAGACATTTTGCAATAGAATGTACGGCTAGCTGTCTGCCAAATGAAGCTCAACAGAAGTAAGGTGATGCAACAGGACATCAACCCAATAGACAGAAGTAAATCATCAACAGAATGGGTTGAACAGAAGAAAATATGCCTTCTGGAGTGGCCCAGTCAGTCCTGATGCTGTGGCATGACCTCAAGAGAGCGGTTCACACCAGACATCCCAAGAATATTGTGGAACTGAAACAGTTTTATAAAGAGGAATGGTCCAAAATTCCTCCTGACCGTTGTACAGGTCTGATCCACAACTACCTGTCTGATCCACAACTACCTGTTTGAGGTTATTGCTGCCAAAGGAGGGTTAACCTCTAAATCAAATAAAATCAAATGTATTTGTCACATACACATGGTTAGCAGATGTTAATGTGAGTGTAGCGAAATGCTTGTGCTTCTAGTTCCGACAATGCAGTAATAACCAACAAGTAATCTAACTAACAATTCCAAAACTACTAACGTATACACACAAGTGTAAAGGGATAAAGAATATGTACATAAAGATATATGAATGAGTGATGGTACAGAGCGGCATAGGTTATTAAATCCAAGGGTTCACATACTTTCTCCAACCTGCACTGTGAATGTTTACATGGTGTGTTCAATAAAGACATGACAAATTATAATTGTTTGTGTGTTATTAGTTTAAGCAGACTGTGTTTGTCTATTGTTGTGACTTAGATGAAGATCAGATAAAATTGTATGACCAATTTGTGCAGGAATCCAGGTAATTCTAAAGGGTTCACATACTTTTTCTTCCCACTGTATACATCATGGAACCCCAACACTCCACAGACAGGAACCCCAGTCAGGATGGAGGCTACACCAGTCCCCCCCCCCCTCCCCTTCTCTCTGTTCATGTGGCATTCTTTTAGTTCATCCATCCTCATGGATGAATGCCCCTGGTCCCATCCTCCACAGAGTGACTGTACTCTATACAACTGTGTAACACGGTCCTTTGTCCTGGCCCATTGGACAAGCCAGAGAAGGTGTGAGAGAAAATTAACAGAACATCAATATTGTCTCAGTTTAGCCAAAAGCAAACTTGATGATAAGGAGAACAGAAAAGCAGGAAATGGCCACTCATGGCAGCGCTGGCACAGAGCGTTGAGGTCAGGAGTCAGCCAATCCGGTGGGTCTCACACCACAGAGGAGGAGTTGGGCAGGCCCACGATGGTGGCACCACTGGGGGTACCACTGATGACGTTGAAGATGTGCAGTGAGTCTGGAAGAACGTTCTTCATGCCATCCTCCACTGGAATGATCTGGAAGGGAGCGACGGAGGGTGTTCAAGATTATGTTAAAGGAACAAATTATTCGTTCAGACAACTTCGTAAGAATGAATCACACGTAATAAAGTCCATGCCAAATATGTTTTACCATCCAATCTGCTCATGTCAGCACAAAGGAAAAACAGAGGGAAAAGGGGGTTATCAAATATCACAATAGCATGACATTTTATACAATTACTATGAAATCCCAATGCCCTACTAATTATAACTATTACTTTCATAATAATACTCCAATTAAACTGTTTTACCAGTATTGCAATCAAAACAAACACAACAGATTCTTTCAAAATGTACAAATAATCAAAAACGGCTGATGAACAAAACCATAATGGATCCCAATGTTTGTTACGCTACTAGAGAACTCATGCTTACTGGCTCGTGCATGATGGCGGACAGCTCTCTGGCCAGGTCTCTGTAGTTGGCCTTCATCTCGTCATGGTACTCCTGCTGGTCCTCTTTAATCAGCCGCTCGTTGATGCCCAGGCCATGGCCACACGCCTCCACAAACTGCCTGCTCCACAAAAGGCCAGTGTCATACATAATCAGCCAGCTGAGCCACGGCCTGTTCACCCCGCTACCATCCAGAAGGCGAGGTCGGTACAGGTGCATCAAAGTTGGGACCGAGAGACTGAAAAACAGCTTCTATCTCAAGGCCATCAGACTGTTAAATAGTCACCATTAGCTGGCCCCTGTCCAGTACCCTGCCCTGAACTTTAGTCACGGTCACTAGACGGCAACTACCAGGTTACTCTACCTTGCACCTTAGAGCCTGCTTCCCTATGTACTGTAAATAGTCATGGATCACTGGCCCCTTTAATAATGTTTTCATTCTGTTTTACCCACTTCATTTGTATATTCCTGTCAAGTCCTATCCTATTTTACAATGTGTACTTTAACAACTCACCTGAAGACCTCTTTAAGTTGTTTGACCTTGTTGTCAGGGTACTTCTTGGTGCTGGCATCATCGAGGAAAGCTCGGGCATATGCGAGGGGACCAGCATTTACCTATAGATTAAAGGAAAATGTATGTCTTTACCACATAGAACAAGTTGAGGGATTTCTTTACCATACAGAACAAGTTGAGGGATTTCTTTACCATACAGAACAAGTTGAGGGATATATTTACCATGTAGAACAAGTTGAGGGATATATTTACCATACATAACAAGTTGAGGGATATATTTACTACATAGAACACGTTGAGGGATATATTTACCACATAGAACAAGTTGAGGGATATATTTACCATATAGAACAAGTTGAGGGATATATTTACCATACAGAACAAGTTGAGGGATATGGTTTGTGAGGATAGAGGATGTGGTTTGTAAGGACAGAGGATGTGGTTTGTGAGGACAGAGGATGTGGTTTGTGAGGATAGAGGATGTGGTTTGTAAGGACGCAGGATGTGGTTTGTGAGGACAGAGGATCTGGTTTGTGAGGACAGAGGATGTGGTTTGTGAGGACAGAGGATGTGGTTTGTAAGGACAGAGGATGTGGTTTGTGAGGACAGAGGATGTGGTTTGTGAGGATGGAGGATGTGGTTTGTGAGGACAGAGGATGTGGTTTGTGATGACAGAGGATGTGGTTTGTGAGGACAGAGGATCTGGTTTGTGAGGACGGAGGATGTGGTTTGTGAGGACAGAGGATGTGGTTTGTAAGGACGTAGGATGTGGTTTGTAAGGACAGAGGATGTGGTTTGTGAGGATAGAGGATGTGGTTTGTAAGGATAGAGGATGTGGTTTGTAAGGACGTAGGATGTGGTTTGTAAGGACGTAGGATGT